>NC_048307.1:49088015-49172882 GCF_013100865.1 Trachemys scripta elegans
AGGGGGGGGCGCCCCGGCGGCACGGCACTGGGGGGGGCGGGCCCTGGTTGCACGGGGCTAGGTGAGGAGGGGGCGCGGTGCTGGAGGGGGGTTCCAGCAGCGCTCGGCAGGGGGCGGGGGCGGGCTCCAGTGGCATGGCGCTTAGGGGGTGGGGCGCAGTGCTCAGGGGGGGGGTCCGGCGGCGCTCGGCGCAGGGGGGGGCGGGGCCCGGGCGCTGGGCGGGGGGGCTCGGGGGCGGCGCTTTTTTTTTGCTGCTTGGGGCAGCAAAAAACCTAGAGCCGGCCCTGGGGACACAGCACATGGGGGTGTGTTAGGGCCTTTCCGTGGGTTCAGCATCCTTTTATTCTGTTTTCATTCTCCTGCATCTCTGTGTGTACAGCTCCCATCCAGGAGTGGATGTACCAACGTACCAGGGCAGAAACTGTTCCTGACCCAAGCAGAAATAAGAATCACTGGAAATATGCCAAGAAAGCTTTGTCTCTTGGTTTTTCTGGCCTAGTTTTGCAAATTCAGGATTTAGATCATTCAGATGAGCTGCTGATATTCCTGGTGCTTATCCTAGCTCCCCCACCTTAGAGGAGGAGCCAATATGATAAAGAAGGGAGGAGCTTAGGTCATCCAGGGCATCAGATTGTCCAAGTGTGACATGCTTTGCTAGCACGTGATTTATTGTAAGTCCTGCTCCATGCATAGAGCTCCCATTGTAGTCAATGGGAATTCTGTGTGTGGAACAACTAAAGAACTGGAGTATTGATCTGTGAGTCAGCTCATTGCCTGCTACTCAGGTGTTGAAAACGCTGCCTCTAGATTATCCTGGGCTTGTCTGTAAACAGTGAGGCTGTGGTCTCCCACCCCTAACATAATCATTGCAATTTTCTTCCTCCCTTTCATCCCATCTTCCCCTATGATAATAGCTCTCAGGATGTACCCGGACCTATGGTGCCCGTGTTCATTTAAGGGTGAGCATCTAAAGAACTGGCTTCATATTCAGTGGTCCTGAGCACCCGTAGCTCCCATGCCCTTCAATGGAAGTCGTGAGTGCCCAGCATGTCTGAAAATCAGGGCATGGATTTAGATGCCTAAATAGGGAATTAGGCACCAAGTTTGGAAATGTTGGCCTCTGGTTCATAGGCACCGACTCCATGGGTGCTCTGGGGTTGGAGCACCCATGGGGAAAAATTAGGTCTCTGAACCCGTCAGCAGCCAAGCTCCCCGCCCCTCGCCTCCTTCGCCCCTCCCCTCTCAGCGCACCTCATCCCTGCTCCTCCCGCTCCCTCCCAATGCTTCCCGCCCCTGCACTGCCTAACAGCTGTTTGGCAGCACTTAAGACTTTCTGGGAGTGGGGGGGGGGGAGCGGGGCTGTGGCACACTCAGGGGAGGAGGCAGAGAATAGGCAGGGCGGGGACTTGAGGGAAGGGGGTGGAATGGGGGTGTGGACTTTGGGGAAGGAGTGGAATGCGGGCAGGGCGAGGGCAGTGCAGGGGCAGGAAAAGGCGTTGCAGGGGTGGGGCCAAGGGCGGGGGAGGGTCAAGCACCCATCGGGCAGAGGGGAAGTCGGTGCCTATGCTCTGGTTTTAGTTTGGGGTTGAAAAGCTAAATATGTAGTCCTACGTTCAGGACCAGCATTCTGCTGTTATGATTTGGGGAGCACCCACAAAGTGCAAGAAGACAGAAGCCCTGCCCCAAAGAGCTGACCCTCTCCATATGCCCCCTACCCACTCCCTGCCCATGTGGGTTCCCTGCATCGTAGATCACAGCACAGGGAGAAGAGCTGTCTTGCCTGCAGGGCCAGTGCTACCACTAAGGCAAACTAGGCGGTTGCCTATGGCGCCAAGGTTTGGGGGTGCCAAAAAGCGGTACCTCCAATTTTTAATTATTTTTTTTTACAGCGTTCCTACACCCCCTCTCCGAGCATGCAGTCGCCGCTCCACTTCTCCCGCCTCCCAGGCTTGCAGCGCCAATCAGCTGTTTGGCACCACAAGCCTGGGAGGGGAGGAGAATTAGAGCGGGGGCGGCGTGCTCGGGGAGGAGACGGAGCAGAGGTGAGCTGGGGTGGGGAGCTGCCGCACGGGGGTGGGGGGGGCGGGGAGTTGCCACAGGGCTGGAGGGAGGCGCAAGGTGGAAGTTTCACCTAGGGTGCGAAACTTCCTTGCGCCAGCCCTGCTTGCCTGGGCTGCTGTTTCCCCCTCACACAGGAGTGTGGGCAGAGCGGGGAGTAAGCTGCATTACCAGTTACTTTTTTCCTGGAGCAAGGGGGAAGCAGCGTCCGCATTGTGACTCTGCTGCTTTCTGGGACAGTACAGCACTCCATAGCGGCTGGAGCAGAGAGGGCGAGATGGCACGAGAGGAGAGCGGATGAGCAGGAAGGGGCAGGGTTAGGTAAGGCCTTTGGGGCAGGGACAAGGAGTTGGAGCTCTGGGCCTGACTCTGCTCTCATTAAAGACACCGGACAGATGGGTCAAGGAAGGGCTCAGACATGGCATCCAGGTTACTGCTGGGTAACACGGAGGTGATGGGGGCTGTTAGCAGTGACGGGATGGGGTCTGGAGGTTGGGAAGAAAACATTGACAAAGCTCAAGCCCCAGTCTAAGTTTCAGCTGATGGCGAAACCTCTAGGATCTCATGTGTCATAACGTGTGATGTGAGAGCCCATCAGTGCTCCTGGGTATTGCCATTATTGGTCTATTCTTCAGGAATGGGAGAGGTGGAAATCCCAAGAGCTGCTGAAGCTGGGTGAGCCCAGCCCTCTTGGAATCCAGTTCACGTCTCTAGCAGAAGATGCAAGCAGATCTGGGGGGGTTTCAGCTGAGCAAGTGAACAAAATAACCCAATTCCTATTACCCTTCCTGGAGGGTGAGCCCTCAATTCACAAAGCAGGCACTCTGGTGGCAGAGTCCCTGGGGGTACCCTTCCATTTCCATCCTGCTCCACTTCACGGAGGAGCATTGTGGAACGGGAAGAACGGACGGGGTGCAGGGAAGCTCGAGAGAGGGCATCCATCCCCATCCCCTACTATTTACCCCCCCCACACACACACACACACACATACATACTGAATAAAGCTGCGGGAGGTGTCAGGCATACAGAGGAACATTGTCAGTAAGAGAGTCTCAACCCATTACCTGCAGGTCTTTGTCCCATGTCTCTTGACTAATGGGATGCTCTCAACAGAGGAGACCCTTCTGCAACATGCAGGTTATTCTCAGCTAAAGCTGCATCCATCAGAAAATCATCCCTCTCAACTCCTGGGACTGCCACGGTGCTGGCTTCTCTTTCAGACAGAGAAGGGGTTGTGGGGAGCAGGACAGCAATGTGAACACTGTGCTATGCCTCCCCAGGAGTTTTCTCCTGGAAAGATACACCTAGAATTCATAGGGGAAGGAGGGCACGTCCGAATGCCCTCTGGGCTGGCACTCTTTTGGCAACTGGCCACCATGGTGAGGCTCAGTAAAGTATTCAGAGACTAGATGCCAGTCTTGAGGCCAATGAAGATGGATATTGGTGGGGTGAGGTTTGGGGCTTCTGCTGCTTTTTCCTCCTGGTCCTTTGGCCAGCAGTGTGTCCTGCCAGAACGAGCTGGCACAACTCAGATCCCATTTTGGTGTCACTGAGGCTGCTTTGAGCATGATAGTTTGTGGACTCAGGTTTCTGCTGTGACCAGGAGCCAGCCTGACCCTTTGCTCAGAACTCAAACTGGTCTCTGAATGCCAGCCATTTTTTTTTTTCAAAAATTCCACATAGTTAATTTTCCCTCGTCATTATTTTTCTCTTATTGGTTAACTACATTCCCTAGTTCTGGAAATGGGCTTGGTGCTGCCAGAATGTGCTGAGATTGCCCTGGCTAGGAAGTACCAGCAATCTCACAAGACTCTCAGCCCAGTTTTGCTGGCCCATGAAATTCTGAGGAGGATCTTTCTAGGCTGTGATTTTTTTTTTTTCCCAAAAGTGCCTAAGTTACTTAAGAGCACGAATCCCATTGACTTTCAGTGAGACTTTTGCTCCTAAGTAGAGCTGGTTGGGAATTTCTGTCAGAATGATTTTCCAAAGGCAAATGCAGTTTGCACAAAATCAAAATTTCCCAAAAATGTTTGGTTCTGAATCAGTTCAAGAAAACATTAAATTGCATTTCTCTTGTGGTGCAATGCCTTATGGGAGTTCTCGTTCAGGCCCCCATTTTCTCCTATGGGCTTGGCTCCCTGGATGACTATACCTCCCATAATGCAATGCAGGTCCAAGCTGTGTGGTGCATCGTGGGAGTCTCATGACGTGGGGTGCCTAATAGGAGCTGTAACCCAGCCCAGGAGCCTGCCCTATAGCAGAGAATGGGAATGTCAGTCTCCTGAGCTACAGCTCCCATAAGGCAATGTGCCTCTATGGGGAAATGCAGTTTAATATGGGACTGACTTGAAATTAAAAGTTTTGGGACAGTTCTATAAACCCAAACTAAACATTTTGATTTCGGAACCTTTTTGACATTTTTCAATCAGATTCTTTTGGAATGGAATTTCTATTCTGTGAAGTTTCAAAATTTCAATATGTTGTCCCAATTTGAGGTGAAAACAAATGTTAAAATGTCAATTTCCCACAGGACAGATATTGCAAATTTCCCTTAGCTCTCCTCCAAAGTCACCTAGGTGCTTCTAAATGCCCCATCCCTAAACTTTTAGATGCTTGCATGAACTGACCCTCTAGACCTCGTGTGGGCTGCCCTTCTGTAGAATCTGATACCCCTGCATAGAATATTACCTTCCTCCAGGCCTAGTCCCCTTGCAGTCAGTGGAATCACCCGTGGAGCAAGGGGTTATTCATGGTGGATAAGGGGATCAGAATTCAGCCTTTTGCTCATCAGATGCCTGGCTGACCTTTTCTGGGAATGAAGCCCAGGAGAAGGTGGTTGGGAGCCACTAAGTGAGCCGAGAAGATGGCAGGTTCATGCAGCTTGTCTCAGTGACACTGGGTTGGGATTGGTTCACAGGGAGAGTCCTGGTTTGTATTATTCTGATGCAACCGCCTCCTCTTATTCTCTCTCCCTTCCTTCTTTGTTCCCTGTCCCTCTCTGCTGCCTCCCCCTACTGCCTGTCATGCAGTTCCCACTGATCAGCACCCCTTCTCCCCCAAATTTAGCTGTCACAGGCAGTGTGGGGGAAGCAGCCCGAGCAACCCTTGGGCTTAGCAGCAGAGACGTGGGGATGGTGGAAACGAGTGAAGAGCACAACAGCTCTATCTGTGTCAGCCAGAATGGGCAATGGAGGGAGGCCAACCCATGGGCCATGCTTGGGAAGCAGGTGCTCCTCATCTGAACCCCACCTGGGAGAGTGAGGAGTCAGAGCCAGGCCTGTCCCTCCATGAGCACGTGCGTCATATTTCAGACACCCCACAAATGGGAGTAGGGGGAATAATCTCTGCTCGGAGTGGTTTATTTTCCTGTTTATTCCCCAAGCTGTTGCCTTTGTTGCATTTACTGACAGGCAGTGTGGTCTGATGATTAAAGCGTGGGACTGAGTGTCTGGACTCCTGGGGTTCTGCCACTGCTTCACTGGCTGACCTAGAAATCACTTCACTCCTCTCCGCCTCATTTTCCCTTTCTCTGAAATGGGGCTAATCATACCTTCCTGCTGAGGGGAGAGGGTATGCATGTATTGAGTGCTTTGAGATCCTAAGATGGAGGGTGCTGTGGAAGGGCAGTTAGTACTTCTTATATTAGCCCTGTCACAGCCCTTCTGCAGGTCTTTGGGCTTTTACAGGAGTAGTGGGGAGGGCTCTGTCCAACCCCATCCCCATGGTCCTGATCCATCTAGTCAGTGCCCGGGGATTCCCTGCTTCCATTTTCTACTCCTAGCAGGAGCCCAGGGGAGGCTGGCTGTTTTGTAACACCGCGGGCTTGTAACCATGCATTCTCCAGCCAGAGGAGAGTGCAGGGTCAGAGGACGGGCAGAGCTGTCTTCTTTATTCTGCAGTCATTGAAGCGAATTGTTAGGACTAAAGATGGAACCAGATGAAGTCTTGAGCCCAGGGACCAGATTCTGTTCTCCATGTGTAGCTGAGATTAGCATCTAGCACCCTAGGAATTGTAACTCTCTGGTGGCTCCCTCCCAACTTCCACGTGCTGGAGGGGTTCCTGTGAAGCCAATGGCATGGCCAAGAAGAGGGAGCTATCAGATGTATTCAGCAGCAGGGGAAAGGAGGAGCTATGTTCTTGGTCTTGCCTGGTGCTTTCATAATATGGAGCCATTTTATGAATCAGACCAAACAAAAACAAAGCAGATGTTCCTGAGGAGGAAGAGCAGGGAAGCAAAAGGCAAGTGAGATGCACACTACAGCAGCTTCCTCTCCTGACTGAGATAGGACACAGGCGGGGAATCTCCTATTATGAAGCCTTATCAATAGTCCAGATGAGCATGCTGATGTATTAGTGTGTACTGTACTGTCTGTGCCCAGCACTCTGTGGTCACTGCAGGACAGGTCTACCCTGTTCTTGCCATAGATAGGCTGTATGAGTATAGGCCATCACGTGCAGTGAGTGGACATGTGCGCCATACAGCAGAGAACGCTGTGGGAAGAATGGAACCCAGGGTTGTCTCCTCTACTGTGAGGCCATAGCACTTCCAAGGAGCAGGAAGAGGGTGTGGGGTGGGTATAGGTGTGTCCCTGGTGCCCTATTGGCAAGCATAGGACAAAATCCACAGATATGAGACCTATGAGACTCTCAAGTGCCCACCTGAAAACAAACCTAGAAATCTCTGGGGATGCCAGGCCCAGGGAGAAGAAATGGGCACAGGGGTGTTGGGGCAGGAGGGCAGTGGTCAGGAGAGAGGGTAAGGAAAGGGCACAGCACAGATATGGAGGAGGGACTAGAGAGGCAATGCAGGTGGGTCAAAGGAGGAAGACACAGACCATGGAAGGAGAGAGCAGGTTAGAGGAAGATATAACATGGGAGACAAGACCCCAGGACAGGGAATGTGTATGGAGAGAGCAAGAATGCAGAGACAGGGCCAGGGATCCAGGAGAAAGGAGGGGACAGGGGGAAGAACATCCTAAAAACACCAGAGCATAGGAGGACAGGTCCCCATGAGAGACTAGTAGTGATTATAGAAAGATGTGACCACCCGCTCTAAAAATGAACCTTCTCCACTCACCATTGCAGGGTTTCTATAGTTAGACTGTTGTTTCAAACTGGCAATGTTAACCTGTTAAACTGCTTGGTTTATCGGCAGAGGGGAGACTGGAACTGGGCCAAAGGGGGCAATGTTCTATCAAGGGCCAAAACGGTGCTGCAACGCACAGCCCTTCGCAGGCCCGGCTCCCAACAACAAAGGCAGAGAGACTGAGCCCTTGCTATCCTTGCAGAACAGCATGCACAGAATGTGTAGTGTTACCCTCAGATCTTCACCTGACCCTGTACTCCTAATGCAGAGCATCAGACTGACCCATGCCTAGTGCTCCAGCCTCTGTCTGCACCCTGACCAGCATCCTAGTGCTCTAGCCTTTACCTTCTCTGCTCACTAGCATGCTAACCCCTACCCAGTGTCAAGCCAATGGTGCCTACCCAATGCACCAACCTCTTCCTACCAGCCCAGCCAGGAATAAAGATGGACAAACTGGCTCAGAGCTGTGGCCCATCTAGTCCAGTATCCTGTCTCTGACAGGGGTCAGCACCTGCTGCTTCAGAGGAAGGTGCAATTAACATCCCCACTATCACCAATAGACAGTTATGGGATAACCTGGCCACAGGCAACATTTCTTCCTGACCCCCATTTGTAAGGGCTGGTTTCATGCCCTGATGCATGAAGGCTTATGTTCCTTCCAAAACTCTTAAGTGAACTCTCTTATAACTCTGGATAGTCTTGTTATCCCTATAAATGTCCAATCCTTTTTTTAAAATCTTGCTCTTGTCTTGGCTTTGAATCGGTGGCAGTGAATTCCACAGGGTAATTGTGCATTGTGTCGAAATTAATACCGATAAAAGGAAATACAAGTCCCACCATAGAGCTTCATTGAATATCCTCTCTTCCTTCTAGTAAGAGAGAGGGGGTGAATAAGTATATTTATTTTGTATACGCTATCCTGTCCCCTCTTATTTGCCTCCCCTGTAGAGTTAACAGTCCTGTCTTGTCAACCGCCATTCATAGGAGAAGAGTCCTGTGGCACCTTATAGACTAACAGACATATAGGAGCATGAGCTTTCGTGGGTGAATACCCACTTCTTCCGATGTATTCACCCATGAAAGCTCATGCTCCTATACGTCTGTTAGTCTATAAGGTGCTACAGGACTCTTTGCTGCTTTTACAGATCCAGACTAACACAGCTACCTCTTTGATACTTGACATTCATAGGAGAGTTTACCCCTCCCCAAATCAGACTCCTCTCCTGTCTCTGATCTCCTGCTGTAGCCTTTTTGAGATGGGGTGATCCCAATGGAACACAGTATTCTGGCTGAGGACTTCCCATTGTTTTATATAGTGCAATTATAATACTGTTAGAATTATTTTCTGTCTCATTCCTTATGCATCAGAGCCATGCTGACCCCTCCCCAACACTCTAACTTGCACCTGGTGCCCTGACCCCAAACAAGCTACACATCCTCACCAAGCCCTCTGACTCGCCCCCCAACACTAAGCTGCCCCCACCTGACTAGAGGTTAGTGTTTAAAAGTCTCTGTTTTACAGCCTTAGCTAACAGTGGGGGAGGGGGACAAGGAACTCTCCACGTGTACCAAAGAGGAGAATAAAGTGTGTTTACCTGGATCTTGAAAGCTCCAAATCTGCCAATTCAGCAGCTCCTGCCCCTGATCTGATAAACCTGGGAACCAAAGAGAGTGGGATTGGGATGGATAGATAGATATATATTTTACAATGCAAGAAGAGGCAGCTCTAGTGGAAAGATGCCAGCAAAGCTGACTGGGGATGGGGGGAGGGGAGAGGGGAGGAGAGAGATGGGCTTTAAATGCTTTACTCAAACCAAGCAGTGCAAGAAGAATAAAGAAATAAATACAACAAAAGGCCATGGCCTCAATTTTCTTTCAAGCTGTTTTTTTTTTTTTCTCCATCCGGGGAAGAGAAAATTGGAGCAAGGGGGGGGCGGCATGCGGGGAGAGTGAAAGTGAGAGCAATTTCCCTGCCTTTGGTAAATAGGAACCTCTTGTCTCTGGGCACTGTGGTCCTCGCTGGCTCAGGTGCGTTGGTGCCAATGAGCTTCTTTGGCTTCTCTTAGGAGAATCATCGAAGCACCGCTTAGCTGGGGAGAGGCTCTGTCTCCTCTCTCTGCTGGAGTTGATGCTGATGCAGTGATAAGGAAGGGAAGGGGGATATGGAGGTCACATGGGGTTAGCACAGCTTCCCTCGTGCTGGACCAGCCCCAAAAAGGTCCACTCGGTTCCAGTACACACCCAGAAGTTCGGCAAGGAAGCGGTGTGCAGGTCTGGTACAGAGCTAGAGTACGGGGGAGAGAGCCACGCCATCTCACAAGCCATTCTCCTCTGAAGAATCATCCACACCCACTATAGGAAATAGGCCTGGCCCCGTATTGGCTCAGAACCAAAACCACAGCAGCAGGCTTGGTGCCAGTGCCTTCAGCTCAGCCAGCCCTGGAATTCTGCTTTGAGTCTTTGTTCAGAACCATGTCAAACCTCTGTAAGTCACCTGAGTCTGCATCTCTCTCACACACTGGCTATCCCTTCCGCTGGTTACTGTACATACTGCCAACGTATCCCACCCACCCAAGTAGCCTCCCCATACAGCCACCCAGAGGACATCCCCACTGTATTATAGGTTGAGCCTGCCTATTGTTAAGGTCATCCAACAGTTCCTTCTATTGGACTATAACGGAGTAGATTGGGGCAAAGAACATGGTGGGGGGCGGAGACTGGAATGGAGACTGGGGGAGCAGAAGAGGAGGGGAAAGGACAGGGAGAAAACTCTGAGTCATTTGGGCTGGGAGAATCTGAGGTTGGATGAGGACTCCAGAAGGGATAGGTGGAGATTGAGACTGGCTGGGCGGGGAGCTTGGGAAGGGGGGACTGGAGAGAAAGAACGGTGTGAAAACTGGAACTTGGACACGCAGCCTGGATGGAGAGACTGGAACTGAGATGAGAAACCAGGATGGAGTCTTCAGCTGTGATTTCTTCATATTCAGGGTGCCTCATTTTAGACCCTGGGGTCTGATTTGCAGAATGAGCACTCAGAGCTGCCACTGAAGTCAATGGGAGCCGTGCTTCAAACATATCACGCACTCTATAGTGCTAAGTACTCTGAGATCAGGGCGTAGAAATCTCAAATTGGACACCCAGAATTTGTGGATGCTTTTGAGCTTAATCTCTCTGTGCCTAAGTTCTCCTTCTGCAAAATGGGGTTAATGCCTCATCGGGGTGTTATCAGAATAATGTTTGCGAAGCATTTGACCACCACAGTGGTGAGTGCCACAGAAAAACCCATGGGAAATTAATCATTCCGTCTTCAGGGCAGGGTTTGAATAGCACGGTAAATAAGGCCTTGGGGGAGGAGGGGAGAATGGACACACCCACTTAACAGTGAAAACAACATATTGACTGGCACCACTCTTTGCACTGAATGAGGCGGGGTCCTGTGACAACAATAATATGTGACGATGCAATTAAAGACTGTTTTGGAATTTATTCGCACAAAGGGGCTGAATTAGGGATGCACAGGCAATCTTAACTAGGGGATTTCCCAACTTTTGAGTGTTGCCTTTGCAGTTTTAATGCTCCTGTAATGTATGTATGTAATATATCCATCCCCTTGATTAGTCTCCTCTATTACTCCATCCATGGTGTATTCCCTATACACCCCTCAGCATATCCCTGCCCCCCATCCCATGTATCCCTCCCCACCCTCTGCTGTGTGTGCTGTTAGGGACATGTGTTAGGTGCTCTGCCACCACAGCCAGAAGTGTGATGGAGACGGAGATACAGATCTATGCAAACAGGATCTCTAGATTTTCAGGGCCCCTTGCTTCAAGTAAGGAGAGAGACACTCTGAGATAAGCCTTTCTCTTGGTATTTTGGTGCTTTCAGTCAAAAGGTGATCCAGAAGTGCTCTGAGTCACCCTCTGGAAGGAAACATGGCCAGTGGGAGAAGATGGAGAATTAAAGGAACCCCCAAAGGTTTGGTTTGAGTCCTGAGCAAAGATTTGGTTCCATTCTTATTCTGTCTGAATCAAATTGCCCTAATTCTCACGCCATCTCCTTCATGCCTGGAGTCAGAGATTGCATGTCTTTTCTCGGACATAGTACCTTTGATTGTACAATATCTGGGACAGGTTTCTCTGAGTGGGGTGGGGGCTGGAAAGGGCAGGTGTTGCCCACAGGCTAGGGAGATAAGGATCAGGTTCACAGCCTTGTGGTGGCTCTGTCAACCAGTAACACCACTGAAGACGAGCACTAGGGAGGGAGGCCGTGGTGGTTTGCGTCACTATTGAGCATACAGGGAGGTAGCAGGAGAGATGGTGGCCCGATACCCGCATTTGGGGCCTTGCTGTGCGCAAGGTGGTGGTAGATGTGTGAGAGGGGGACAGGTATGTCTGGGGACGTGGGGTGGGGTGTCTGCATGGATGTGCCCTGACTGGACTGGACATAGTTGGGTGCTCTCTAAGAATCCACACTAACAAAAAAAACCCCATGATCAGCCTCAAACAAGCAAGCCTCCTGGTCAGGGCTGGCTCCAGGTTTTTTGCCGCCCCAAGCGGCAAAGTGGGGGGGGAAAAAAAAGATAAAGCCGCGATTGGCGGCACTTCAGCGGCAGCTCTGCCACGCCACTTCATTTTTCGGGGGCAATTCGGTGGCGGGTCCTTCACTTCGAGAGGGACTGAGGGATCCGCCCCCAAATTGCCGCCAAAGACCCAGACGTGCCGTCCCTTTCCATTGGCTGCCCCAAGCACCTGCTTCCTGCGCTGGTGCCTGGAGCCGGCCCTGCTCCCGGTGGCAGTTTATCTCCTCAGTCAAGCACACACAACTCCCCAAGTTGCACGTGCACAACAGATGGGCTGAGGCCCCTTGGACTGTAGTGGGTTTGTGGCAGGTTAAAGACGCTGGCTAAATGTGTGAGCACCCTTAATGCCAGTCAGGGCATGAGAAACAACCCTCCCCTCCGCCCCCGAACTCCTGAATATGAGCCAAGAGCTCCCAGTGCCAGAGAGGTGACTGCGAAGCACATGTGCTCCTCAGGGATGCTTTTTCTTTCTCGCCAACTGTCCATTCTTTTCACTCCCATCAATATCTCTCTCCCTCTCTCTAGCTCTACCATCTTCTCTGCCCCCCTCAATTTCTCCCTTCCCCTCCCTTATCTCTCCCTTCCCCTCATGCTGTCTCTGCTGCTCTCTCTGCCCTCCATGCGCTAGGCCAGCTTCTCAGCTGGTGTAAATCGGCATGGGTCTGCTGAAGTCAATGGAACATCTATGTTGGTTTACATCAGCTGAGGACTGGATCCTCTCTCATTTTCTCTCCTCACCCAGCCCCCCCGGCTCTCTCTCTCTGGGTCCTCCCACTGTCCTGGTTATTTTTGTCTCTTCTCCCTCTCCATTTGTCCTGCATTTATCACCTGTCAAGGAGGCTGCGAGGAGCAAGCCTTGCACTTTCGTTCTGGCTCCCACTGAGCAGTTGTTTTCCAGCAGCAGAAGGTCCATATGCTTTTGCAGACAGGTCTGGTGCATTCTATTGCTAAAGGTAAACAGGGCAGAGTGGGGAGCCCCTGGCTAGTTGCTGGCTGCAGGGGAGGAGATGGCACTAGTGAATAGTGCAGACTGGAGGGACCAGCATCCCCCCTGGAGAGCAGATCTCAGGGGTGAGACAGGGAAGTTGCCCTTAGAAGCTCGGGAGCTGAAAGTAGAGACAATGAAAGTGCCTGACCCCCTACTTATTATCTCAGTTAATCGCAGTCACTGTTAACCCATCATACAGCTTATGGATCATCAGAGAGAAACAACACACCTGGGAGAGGGGCCTTTAACCTGTCACAAGAGCTTTGCCCCCCTTCCTGACCGCTGCTAGTGGGGAGGGGCAGAGATCAGCTTGCCCCGGGAAGGTGACGTGGTGATGGATTGGCCTCGTGTCGGAGCAGCGTGACCATCACCCCTATGCTCAGGAAGCGTTGCAAGCAGGGAATGGCTCTCGTTAGACGGATTGCACAGCAATGGATGTAACTGGGCAGGTGCCATTAATTGTCTGCTTGACCCTGGTAATCGAATAAATGCTAATAAATGCCATGAAAGGCCCCGTCTCCTCTTTAGCACGGGCAGGCAGTGCCAAGCATCATTCATCACTGACAACAGCAGGATGAAGTGCAGGTCGGCCAGCTGGCCCAGAAAGGAGTCAGAGCTCAGACGGGGGGTACAGAGAGCAGGCAAAGGGCCCAGACCTTTCCCCTCTCTGTGCTCCAACATAGGCCCAGCTGTTGTGGGCTCTGCTGTGGGGTGATTGGTCATGATGGGAGGTAGGGAAATGCCCCAGACTAAGAGATACCATCCAGCATTGAGGAACCATCCACTGATGGCCAATAGCCCCCTCTGCCCTGCCCTGCGGAGGGTGGGTGTGGCCCTGAGAACACCTTGTTACAGCAACAACACAGAGTGGTTTCCCAGAGACTGTCCTGCCGTGCATCTGCTCACAGACATCTCCAGCACCAGTGGAAGGGGTAGGAGGGACTGACAGACCTGGAGACCGCAGCCCTATGTTTACCCATTGAAAGGGGAGCAACAGTGCAAGCTTCCCCCATGCTGCCCACCCCAATGAGCCTCAATCCTGAAGGGACCAACTTGAGAGCGTCTGCAGGGCCCATTCATTTCTCCAGGGCCTGTTCAGTCCTGGCCTTGCCCCTGAATCTGCCACCAAAGCTGCCAATTAGCACCCATACTGATATAGAGACCCGTCCTTCAGGAACGGGCTGGGACCCTGTGCTACTGGGTAGCCATCTGGGAGCCACAGCTTTTGTTTGCTATTGATCAAGGCTGGATTTTCAACGTGAACACATAGACCATTCATAGAGCCAGTGCGCCAAATTCTCTGCTGGTGCCAGTGGACAAGGCTCCAATGAAATCAAAGGAACTGCATTGGGAGAAAATTTGGCCCAGTCACTCTAAAATGCTGACAAATAGGGAGACAGAAAAAGGGGTAAACTGCAGCTGGAAGAGAGGATCTATAAGAGGGCTGCCTGCACTGGGGTAGAGATGAGTGAAGGAGGTTGTCACCTGGGCTGGGTGAAGGGAGATGTCTCCAGGAGCCTGGAAGAGTGCATCTATAAAGGGTAACTCACAGCTAGGACAGGGGTCTACTGGACTGTAAAGTCGCTGCCTGCACTGGGGTGAGGGGTGGATGGGGGGTGTCACCTGAACTGCAGTAAGGGCTGGGTGAAAGGGAGAAGGGGGCTGCAAAGTTATAACTGCTGCTCTGATAAAGGCGCACAGCAAAACCGCCTGATATTTCATGAGTCACAAACCCAGCTTCTTGCCCCACACTGAAGTCTCCCTTATGGCTTCTTGGAGGTGGCTGGATTTGTTTTTTATTTCTCCTTCCATTTGCACATACGTCCCATGCCATGGCTCACTCCTCCTCCTCCATCCCTCCCAATCCCAGAATTCATCTCCGGAGTCCTGACATCCAGTGGAGAGCGCTGACCCTTACAGCTGACCACTAACCAAGAGGCATAAGGCATTTTAAACCAGCTACCAGACAGAGGATAAGCGGGCAATGGGTGTCTTTGCCATCTTTGGAAGAAGTGGTAGGGGTCACCCCAGGAATTATCAGCCCAGCCTTACTTCATTACTAGGAAAACTGGCTGCAAAAAAAGATAGAAATGTTATTGGAAATACATACGCATGTGGGTTGCGATTTTCAAAGCAACCTAGGGGAGTGAGACGCATGTCTTTCATTCATTTCAATAGCAGATGTGTGTCTAAATTCTCTGGTCTGCTTTGAAAATCTCAGCCATCATAGGGGCAAACTAGCACAGGTATGGTAAGGGCAAAGCACGCCTCTCTAACCTATTAGAATGCATTGAGGGAGTTAAACTCTTAGCAAAAGTAAAGCAGGTGACTATCATTTCTTTAGACTTTCAGATGGTTTTATTATTAAAGTCCCACAGGAGAAGGTGTTGAGGAAACTTGGCAATCCAAGAGTGAAAGAGAAAGTCCTGCCATAAGAAAAGAAAGGAAGCCAAGGTCAAGAGTGAATGAATAATTTGGGAACCCTGGCATCAGTGCTGGGACTCAAGTTGCTGAATATGCTAATTAACACAGTCCTATTGGAAGTGAGGTGACAAAATTGCCTAATCCAACCAAATTACTGGGCTTAGACCAGACTACAGGGAGAATCATGACAAACTCCTGAAGGACCTATTAAAATTGGGGGTGCAGGGAGTCAGGGAATGAACATGTCATTTGCTGCCATCACATAGATCACTCTGCATGCCTGTTTCTATCCCTTTCCCCTACCCTGTGTATGTCCTGTCTATTTAGTTTGTAAGATCTTTGGGACAGAGACTATCTACTACTCCATGTTTGTACAGCACCTGGCGCAAGGGAGCTGCAATCTTGGTTAGTCCCTAGGCTGTAATAGACAGGATTAGTAAGCATAGGAGAATGGGCAATGCAATGGCCAATGAAGTTCAATGCACACAAGTGCCAGGTAATGTACATTGGAAGGGCCCATTTAAGGACTGTATAAGCTTTTGGGGTGGGAGGAGGAGTTGTGGGGGTGGCTTAAGAAGATGTCTGCTCAGTGCACAGCAGTGGTTTAAAAATGAATAAAATTCACTAGGGGGCAGAGAATAATACAGAAAATAGAGGGGTTGCCAGTAGCAGGAACCCACAGCTCCTTGGTAAGGGGTGGTTGGGTGGTGCATTCCAGGCTGGAAGTCCAGGAGATATTGTGCATGAGAATTATGGCTGATGTGCAACCCTTGCATGGGAGAGAATGAGACAGAAAATGAAACGGATGTGACAGAAGTTGGCCGCATTACTTAATGCACTCTGGGCAGGCGCTATGGTGATGAGAGCAGTACTAGAATAGAATAAAATAGGATGGTCGGTGTGTAGTTTCTACATGGTCTTGTGATATCCAAGTCAATTCTTGCAAAGGCGCTAGTCATGTAGGAGAAAGTATAAGAGCCCTTTAAAAAATAGGGAAAGTGAATGTTTCCCTCCTTTGCTCGACTCAACACCAGTTGAGAAGATTTTCACAAGCTCTCAGGAAAGTATTCGCTTGAGGCAGAATTGGTGAATTTCAACCCCAAATGGGCTGAAATATGGAAAGTTATGTGCATATTAAAAACAGGGGCTTCTTACTGAAATTATCATGTAACCTTAACCATAGCAAACTGTAGCTACCAAAGTGCCTGCCTTCATCCGAACAAGGAAGAGTACCTGCCGTCACACTAGCTAGGCTCTCAAGTCTCATGATCAGGCTGTCAGGACAAACAACCTGTTGCCTGGTTGGCCCTGTGTGGGGTAGGGTTTGCAGTGAAGAATGATGATCTTGGGGTCTGGCCTGCAAGTCAAGAAATCTGGGTTCAGTTTCTGTCTCTGCCGCTGTCTGCCTGTATGAGGTAGGGCAAGCACCTTAATCTCTCTGCCTCAGCTCCCCGTCTGTAAAACATGGAGGGTGATGCTCCCCTACTACACAGCAGCGCTGAGGGTGAGTTCATTGTGTGCGTGGCACTCCCATCCAACAGCTTGGGAGGCCAGAAGAATGTCTGGCTAAAACCCCTTCCTCTGAAGTATGTAAGGCAGGTGATTGTCAGGGACAGCAGGCCAGACTAGTTAGATGACTGCTTGGTTCTTATATGCTCATCCCTACATGCCCTTAACTACCCCAGCTCCCTGGGGTACCCCAGCTCAGTGCTCCTTTAATTGCTCTCCTGTCTCTCCATTACTCTCAGGATCCTCCGCCCAGCCGTTAGCCAGCAATTTCTCTCTGTGCTGGGGTTTCCTAGCCTGAAGGGTCTAAACGGGACTCAATCATTATAAATATCCCCTTGAAATGCAGGGCACTGTTAATCTTCTCCTTTAATGAACAAGAAGCTCCACACCTTTGCTACAGAGATTTGTACGTGTCTCCCCTCCCACCTCTTTCTGATTTCCCCCTCCCCGCTCCCATTCTCTTAATCTCTATCTCGGCACCTTTCCCCTCCTTTCGCTGCCATTCCACTGCTGTCGTTTTCCTCCTCCATTTCCCTCTTTGCCTCAAACCCTTTGCTTCTCTCTCTTCCTTTTGCTCCTGTCTATCAAGGCTTTTGCTATCCACCTCCTTCTCTCTCCCTCTCCTACATTGCTCAGTGTTATCTCAAAAGGGCCAAGTCTTTTTGATTATTATTATTGCCATTCTGGTTCTTCATCAGAATGCAAAACATTAAATCTCTCTCTTGTAATTATGGTTAATTTCATAACCAGCACCTTAATTGGATTGGTCTCTGATGGGGAATTCTCGCAGGAAGACAAGGCAGAAAGATTGTGGCGTGATCTGTTTGTTCGGCTCATTGTTTAGATTCAAGATTTCTTGCATGAAATGGGAAGCAACTAATAATTCAGACCTCGGAGACAAGCCGGAGGTGACTGGGAAAGGCTGAGTGCCTTACGGGGAGGCTGCCTCCCAAGGGCAATGACTCTCTGCAATGCTTCAATAAACCCTCCTCTTCATTGGCACTCTGAACCTGTCTTTTCCTTTCTCCCCCTTGTCAATGAGAGAGGAACATGCCGCTAAGAGTGTGGACTGTCCATTTCCTGCAGCGCGGGAGAGCCAAAGAGACGGGATCTCATGTGAAACAAATGTTGGAAGGGGTTCCCCCTGGGCGAGTAGCCCCAACCCAACCCATGGTTTATTAGCACAAGGAAGCGCACTGGTTTCCCCTGCTGTTCCAAACCGGAATGCCCTTCTCCAATGGCATCTCCCTTTGAGCGCCCGGCGTTTATCTGCTAGTAGCTAGCACCCCTTGATTCCCTGACAGCTGCCTAAGGGCTGCCTTCGTTCCTAGATGCTGCCACCCCCACTATGGCTGGGGGAGCATCCACTGGGATCCCCAGCAGCTGGCAGCTGTGCCATTGCGTGCTGGGATACGATCAGGTCTCACCGAGTAAGCAGAGTCCAGGCTGTCCAGTCCTTGAGTGTCCAAGGAAAACCCAGGGGCTCAATTCTCCTCTGCCTTGCGTCACCATGGCCAGCTCTGGCACCCCATCAGAATCCCCACTTCCTCCCCCTAGTGGTAGGGTTTTACACCCATTTTGCACAAGTGTAAATGACTGCACAAGGTACAGGGTTGTGGAGAATCGTCCCCCCAGGGTGCTACAGATAGTGGATGGCACACATAGCTCAGCAGCTGGCACTCTTCCCTGTGAGTCAGCCCTGAGCTGACACCCCGTATGGCATTAGGGGGCAGTGTATCTCTGGAGATGTCGTCTTCCAGGTGAGATACACAGCTGAGGTCCTGGCCTCATGGCTTTGTTTCTGCAAGAATAGGGAGTATTAATCCTTGAACTGTACCCTGGTCAGATGCCAGCTCGGGCGATTCCATTCTGCCTATTGCCAATTTCATTTGAGTACAGTTTTCTTCACTTCCTGTCCTAAACTGTTGTTTAGTGTTGTCGTGTGCTTTTAAAGAGCTGCTCTATTTCAGGAGTTTGCATTACAAGCGGGAATCAAGTGAACGTTTTATCCATTTAGGGCCAGAATCTGAGCGCCGTACTCCATATCTCCCGAGCCTCACTCGGGGAGAACTCTTATGGCGTCTAATGGAAATGTACCCAAATAAGGCCCTTCAGATTTGGCCTGTGGTTCATTAAGTATTTCAGGAAAACACTGAAAATATTATGTACAGTGTTATTGTTTTGAAACCGAGTGGTGCTATCTATGTGGCCAGCAGTTTGTTTCTTTCCCTAGTATCAGCTGACAAGAGGCCCATGTAGTTGAACGTGGAGAAATAAGAAATAATGAGGATTAGATCAAAAAATGCCAGCCATCACTATGCCTTAAATGAATACATGCTGCTAGAGGCCGATGAAGAAAAGGAACCGGGGCTATGGATGAGAGCAACTTAAAGAACCATCAGCTCAGTTCCTGGCAGCACTTAACAAAGCAAACAGAATGCTGGGTGTATCAATAGAGGAGCAGAACAAATCAGAGACACATTCCAGCTCTGTGTACAAGGCCATTGAGAGGACACCTAGTGCACTGTGGGCAGTGTACAAGAGGAAACGTACTGAAGGCTTGGGGAAGATTCAAGAGGATGAAGGATCTCAAGGTTAGAGCCACATGGCCAGGTTAAGAAAATTAGCCTTGTAGTCATTAGACAGTAAGAGATGAGCAAAAGTGTGTGACTGAGGAGCACAGGAGGGCTGGTCTACCTGGAGGGCTGTTGGAATAGACTGAGACATCATTTTCTGGACTGGACAGAGGCTGGAGGATTGGCGCAAACAATCAGATAAATCATGCGGGAGGCTCTTAGGCCTGGGATGCCCAAAGCAGCAGCCCCCAACCCAAACCTCTGCCCAGAGCAACACGTTATAATCAGTGCCAGTGTCAAAAGAGGGAGCCCACATGGCTGTCACTTCGACCTGTTGGATGTTTTAATTCTTCTCCTGCATTTGGGGAGCTGCAGTTTTCCTACAGAGGACAAGATCTCTGTGTCCTTTCCGGAAATGGAAGGGGTGTAGGGTTACCATATTTCAGCGAGCAAAAAAGAGGACGGGAGAAGCCCCGCCCCTGCCCCTCCCACTTCCCGCCCCCCCTGACCTCCCAACCCTCCCCCCGTTCCTTGTCCCCTCACTACCCCCTCCTGGGACCCCTGCCCCTAACTGCCCCCCAGGACTATCTAAGCCTCCCTGCCTCTTGTCCCCTGACTGCCCCAACCTTTATCCACACCCCCACCCCCAGACAGACCCCTGGGACTCCCCCGCCCCATCCAACCACTCCCCCCCCCCTGCCCCCCCCCCCCCCCAGAACTCCCAACCCATCTAAACCCCTCTGCTCCCTGTCCCGACTGCTCCCATCCCTCTCCCCACTCCTGCCCCCTGACAGCTCCCCCCCAGAACTCCCAGCCCCCTACCCCCCGCTCCTTGTCCCCTGACTGCCCCCTCCTGGGACCCCTGCTCCTAACTGCCCTCCAGAACCCCACCCCCTACCTAAGACTCCCTGTTCCTTGTCCCCTAACTGCCCCCTCCTAAGACCCCCCCCCAACTGCCCACCAGGACCCTACCCCCTACCTGTACCCTGACTGCCCAAAACTTTCCCCACTCCCCCCAAAAAGCCCCCCCCCCCCGTTTCTTGACTGCCCACTCCAGAACCTCCCTGCCCCTTCTCCTGCCCCCCCTTACCCTGCTGCTCAGAACAGGGTGTTGGGCTCTGTGCGAGCCGGACACGTGGCTAAGCTCCCCAGCACAACAAAACCCGGTCCCTGGCCCTGCACAACAAAACCCGGTCCCTGGCCCGGACCGGGTTGCAGGAGAGAGCTGCCCTTGTATCAGCACAAAGTGCTCTCGCTCCCGTTTTGCTACGCTGCATGGCAGTAACCGCTCCCAGTTGCAAAAGGGGAGGGCTGCACTTTGTGCTGAGACACTTGCTCAGAATGCAGGGCGGAGCTCCTCTCCAGCTGCTCCGGAATCCAGCCCGGGACTTCCCTGCAGCCCTCCCAGCCGCTCCGGGGGAGGGGGGAAATCCCGGACATTGTGAGTGCTTTACAAATTCCCCCCGGACGCTATTTTTAGCACAAAAAGGAGGACATGTCCGGTAAATCCGGACGAATGGTAACCCTAAAGGGGTGGGAATGTAGAGCTAGATCCTCACAGCTGGGCAAAGCTGCAGAGAAGGGCCACCTTTGCACTTCTCTGATCCTTGGTGCCTGGTGCCAGCCTAGCCCCTCGAGTAACTTAGAGTAGCCCCCAGACTGCTCTAAACTAAACTGGCTTGTAATAGTTCCCAAAGGACTGGTGTGCAGGCTGGGAACTGCCAGAGCATACTGAGCTTTGGCCACCGTCTCTCCCCATCCCACTCACTATGTTGATGGGGAGGTAGTGTTCTACACCAGCCAGAGATTCCCCTTCCCCATGGTGCCCAGGTACAGCAGCTTTCAGTTCCCTTTGCACCACCTTAGCATGAGTTAGAACGTGGACTGTAAACTTCTGGGGCCAGATCCTCGGTATAAATCAGCATCACAATCAGTGGAGCTACCGTCCAAGAATCCAGACTGTAAGGGCCTGGTTCTTTCTGCGTCTAGGAGCTTCTGCCTCATGTCACCGTGGGCACCAGTGTAAAGTGTTCCCATGCTGATTTGTTTGCGTATTGTGCTCCCTTTACACAAGGGGCAGGGCAGTGACGAATTAGTGCCAGCATCCTAATCCCAGCTTTGCAGCTCCTTGCTTATGTTCCACCAATGTCTTGTCTTGTCCTCATCCCATGCAAGACACTCCTACGCGAGTGCTGTGCATGGAGGAGACTGTCAGATAGCGGAAGAACTTCAGCTGGGGTAAATCGGTACATTTACTTCAGCGAAGCTACATCAGCTGAGAATCTGGCCCTGAGTTCTTTGGGACAGGAGTTGTCTTTATTTGTGGATGTCACGTAGTGCTGAGCATGCCAAAGAAATAATCACTGAGAACAGTAACTCAAGAGGGACTAAACTGAAAGTAAGAAAGGAGCTGGTGTTAGCAGAGGGTAGAAGTTTCCTTATGTAATAGGGCAGCGGTTCTCAAACTGGGTTGAGACCCCAAAGTGGGTCGCAACCCCAAAGTGGGTCACAACCCCATTTTAATGGGGTCACCAGGGCTGGCATTAGACTTGCTGGGGCCCGGGACCAAAGCCCCACTGCCCTGGTCCAAAGCCCGAGACCCACTGCCCGGTGTTGAAGCTGAAGCCTGAGGATTTCAGCCCTTGGGTGATGGGGCTCAGGGTTACAGGCCCTTTGCCTGGGCTGAAGCCCTTGGGCTTCAGCTTTGGCCCCCCGCCTGGGGCAGTGGGGCTTGGGCAGGCTTAGACTTCGGTGCCCCTTCCTGGGGTCGTGTAGTAATTTTTGCTGTCAGAAGGGGGCCGTGGTTCAATGAAGTTTGAGAATCCCTGTAATAGGGTAAATGTGTGTGGAAGAGACTTGGCCAATTTCAGCTAGGAGTATATTCAATAAGAAGAGAGGCCAGCCCTTTGAATCCAAGTAAGCCACAGATTCTAGCTTGGTGAGTGGATGAGCCTAGATAAGAACACAAGAACGGCCATACTAGGTCAAACTAATGGCCCATCTAGCCCAGTATCCTGTCTTCTGACAGTGGCCAGTGCCAGGTGCTTCAGAGGAAAAGAACAGAACAGGGCAATTTATAGAGTGATCGATCCCCTGTCGTCCAGTCTCCCCTCTTCTGGCAGTTAGATGTTTAGGGGCACCCAGACCATGGGGTTGCGTCTCTGACCACATTGACTAATAGCTATTGATAGACCTGTCCTCCATGATAGATGAGCTGTAGGAACATGTGGCCAATGATTACAGCTGGTTAGAAATACTTCAGTGGAACTATTTTCTACTGGAAAATGCAGTTCTGTCCAAACTGAAACGCTTTGCGAAATCTGACGATTTTGCTGACATTTCTTTTGGGAAAATAGTTCCAAGAATGTTGAAGTGTCCTGTTGTTGGAAGGAAATGTTTTGAATTTTCATTTTGAAGACTTTTCATTTTGGTGTTTTCATTTTGTAATATAGTGTGTATTCTACTGTAAGATACATTTTTTAAAAAGTCCAAGTCAAAATGAAATATTTTGATCAATCCGAAACAATTTTCCTTCGAAGGAGGATTTTGAAATTTTCAGGGTTTGTTCCAATTTGAAAGGAAGCCAAATTTCAAAATCCTTCTCACAACAGAATTTCCATCCTCTGCCCAAGTCTACTGATGACACTTGCCTGAGTCCTCCCTTCCCAAATGAATTGGACCTGATTCTTTGTGGCCAGCCACACTCCGAGAAGAGGCCATTCACTGGTGAACCTCTCCACTGTTCCAAGCAGGGCTGGATGAATTTCAGCTGGGGTGTCATTCTGGTGTTCACATCACCAGGCCAGCATCTTCACACTGCCTCTTGGGTTGCACCAGAAACAGAGCATGGATGGCAGGAGAAGGACCCACCAAATGGGAAAGTAGCCAACCCCCGCCTTGTGCTTCAGAGATGGGCTCCCTGAGCAACTGATTGTGCCAGGGCAGAGTAGCAACACAATGCCATTGAGCTGCTCAGACCTGAGCCCCATCTGTCCTGCACAGGGCAAGCCCCATACCTGTTCGTACACCTCCCTAACTCCTCTTTCCCAGCACTGCTGCTATGTCTTGGATCTCCCACTGTCCCTTTGGCTTTGTGTTATGACTTGCTCTGAGAAACCATTGGATTTAGCTGCTGTTATTTGTTGCTACTAAACTGATTTGTACTCAGTCTGTTTATCCTTTTCAAGATGAAATAATACAGAAGCTGCAGTGAAATGGAAACCCTGGCCTTCAATTTCCATTTTAATTTTAATTTAAACACACAATATTTCCCTGTGATTATATGTATTCTCACACAGCCGAAGGTGCATTCTCTTTGTTATTATTATAATCATTGTTTGGGGTGTGGAGAAATCATCCTCTTTCAGCCTACAGAAAAAAATCTAGGGCTGGCCAGAGGTGAGCTACTTTTCCTGGGCTCCTGCTTCCCTGCATCCGCAGGCTTGCTGCATGAGTGGCTGCTGAAGCGTTGGAGGAAGGGATGGAGAATGAGGAAAGGGGCACCCCATGGTGGATCTGCTGATGAGTGAAGCTGCAAACGTGTTTTAAGCCATTATTGAAGACACTAAAATGATCATGTATTTCATCTGTAATGCGGCAGCTTCCTGGCCATGCTACAGTGCTGCTCCAGGGAATCGAGCCTGGTCCCTCACTCCCTGTGCAACACAACGCAAACAGGTTTTGCTGGCCGGATGCACGGGACTGCGTTTTCAAGAGCTCCAGGCAGGGGTGGTTCCAGGCAGCAGCGCACCAAGCGCATGCCTGGGGCGGCAAGCCGCGGGGGATGGCCTGACAGTCGCTGTGAGGGCGGCAGTCAGGCTGCCTTCGGCGGCATGCCTGCAGGAGGTCCGCCGGTCCTGCGGCTTCGGCGGCAATTTGGTGGCGGGGACGCCGAAGGCGCGGGACCGGCGGACCTCCTGCAGGTATGCTGCCGAATCCGCGTTACCAGCGGACCTCCCGCATGCGCGCTGCCGAAAGCTGCCTGACTGCTGTGCTTGGGGCGGCAAAAACCACAGAGCCGCCTCTGGCTCCGGGCACAGATTTTCAGAAGCATTCAGCACCCAGCATCAGCATCATCAACACTGAGCATTTGAGAATCAAGAGCCAAGCCCCAAAATTCAGGAGATCGGCTTAAAAATCATGGAAGTTTTAAAACAAACAAACCACACCCACATTTGGACTTCTGGTTCACTCCTGGCTTTTTAACCTTTAGCACTGAGGGTTTCCAGCTTCTCTCTGCGACCAGGATAGCTAGAAACTTACTCCAGTGAAGTAGAGCTTGGGTGTATCCCCGTGACTCCAGGAGCTCATGCTTTAGCAAAACACCAAATATTGTGGGAGTTGGCAATGCTGCAATGTGCACTGCATGTGCTGAGCAATTGAAATCCTGGCCACTTATTTAGGTGCCTAATGAGAGCTTTGGAACATTTGGCTGATAGGGTCTGAGCCAACGCCTATTAAGCCCAGTGGAAAGATTGCCATTGGATTGAAGCCCATTGATTTTACCCCACCTTATGCAACTGTAATGCCAATAGACCCCGGTCGTCAGCAGGCGGGATTGAACCTGGGATCTCTGGAGCTTAGTGCATGTGGCACCGTCATCTCTACCACAGGAGATAAAAGCCAACTGCCTGTTAGCTAAGGCTGTACAGCAGACTCATTTTATCTCTCTCTCTCTAAGGCCTGGTCTACACTAGGCGTTTATGTCGAAGTTAGCGCCATTACATCGAATTAACCCTGCACCCGTCCACACTGCGATGCTATTTAGTTCGACATAGAGGTCTCTTTAATTCGACTTCTGTACTCCTCCCCGACGAGGGGAGTAGTGCTAAATTCGACATGGCCATGTCGAATTAGGCTAGGTGTGGATGGAAATCGACGCTAATAGCTCCGGGAGCTATCCCACAGTGCACCACTCTGTTGACGCTCTGGACAGCAGTACGAGCTCGGATGCTCTGACCAGCCACACAGGAAAAGCCCCGGGAAAATTTGAATTTGAATTCCTTTTCCTGTCTGGCCAGTTTGAATCTCATTTCCTGTCTGGACATCGTGGCGATCACAGCAGCACTGGCAACGATGCAGAGCTCTCCAGCAGTGATGGCCGTGCAGTCTGTGAATAGAAAGAGGGCCCCAGCATGGACTGATCGGGAAGTATTGGATCTCATCGCTGTGTGGGGCGATGAGTCCGTGCTTTCTGAGCTGCGCTCCAAGAAACGGAATGCAAAGATCTATGAGAAGATCTCTAAAGACATGGCAGAGAGAGGATACAGCCGGGATGTAACGCAGTGCCGCGTGAAAATCAAGGAGCTGAGACAAGGCTACCAGAAGACCAAAGAGGCAAACGGACGCTCCGGATCCCATCCCCAGACATCCCGTTTCTATGAGGCACTGCATTCCATCCTCGGTGCGGCCGCCACCACTACCCCACCACTGACCGTGGACTCTGAGGATGGGATATTGTCCACGGCCGGTTCCTCGCACATGTTAGCGGACGGGGAAGATGAGGAAGGAGATAAGGAGGACGAGGCAGTCGGCAGCGCTCACAACGCTGATTTCCCCGACAGCCAGGATCTCTTCATCACCCTTACAGAGATCCCCTACCAACCCTCCCCAGCCGTTACCCCGGACACAGAATCTGGTGAAGGATCATCCAGTAAGTGTTGTAAACATCTAAACATTTATTTTTAACAGAACAGGAATATTAACAATTAAAAGAATGGGTTGTTCATGATTAGTTTGCCCTAGGCACTTAACGGTTCAGTCATGGGCAGTGCAAGTTTTGAAAAAAAATCTAGCAATGTCCGGTTTTCCGTGATTGTCCTGCCCAAGCCGCTCTACTGTTTAGTCCCTGCTACTGCAGCTAGAGTAAGATGCGGTCTATATGTGCAGGGATAGAGCAGTAATCCTCCCGGGACATCTCGATGAAGCTCTCCTGGAGGTAATTGGAAAGCCGTTGCATGAGGTTCCTGGGGAGAGCGGCCTTATTGGGTCCTCCGAAGTACGACACGTTGCCGCGCCACGAGACTAGCAAGTACTCGGGAATCATTGCTCTGCACAGCAGGGCGGCATACGGCCCTGGTCTTTGGAGGCTTTCCCGGAGCATTCTCTCTCTCTCGCTGTCAGAGATCCTCATCAGGGTGATGTCGCCCATGGTGACCTGCTTTGAATTAGGTAGGGGAATGTTAGTGTTGGGACTGCTTGCTCGTTCCTTTACAGAACTGTAACCGCTGGTTTGCAGCCACGCGGTGGAGGCGGGAGAGGGGCTGCCGAAAGGGATCGTTCCTGGGGACAGCCGCGAGGGGGTGGGACAGGGGCAGAGTTCCTGCTTGCCGGATTGCTGGCAGCAGGTACTGACATTGCTTTAAATGTGAAATGAGGCCAGTGGTAATATAAAAGTTTTAAACTGCCACAAGTCTACGGCTTACCATGTCTGCCTGCAACAGAAATTCCGTTGTGCTGCCCCGCTTCTCAAATGTGCTGTGGAAGACCCCAGGCACTGAATGCGAAGGCCGAGAATTCGACCTTGTGCTGAGTGCGCATGTGATAGGTGCTGTGCATGGTCTTGTTCACAGAGAAAGACTATGTTCTTTGTTCACAACTACATTTATCTTTCTGAGGAATTCACTCCCTTTTTCCCATTCCCACAGCCACATCTGCGACTGTCTCACAACCTAGCCTGGCATCACACTCCCAGAGGCTAGCGAAGATTAGGCATAGGAAGAAGAGGACACGGGAGGACATGTTCTCTGAACTTATGGCCTGTTCCCAAGCCCAGGCAGCACAGCAGACCCAGTGGCGGGAGAAATTGACCCAAATGCAGCAAGCAAACATGGATCGGGAGGAGAGGTGGCGGCAGGAAGACCAGCAGGCGACTCAAACGCTGCTTGGACTACTGAGGGAGCAAACAGACACGCTCCGGCGCCTTGTGGATGTTCTGCAGGAACGGAGGCAGGAGGACAGAGCCCCGCTGCAGTCCATCTCTAACCGCCCTCCCCCGCCACCAAGTCCCATACCCACCTCACCCAAAGTGCAAAGAAGGAGAGGCGGCAGAGTCCCTGCTAACTCTCACTCCACCCCTGCAGAGAGCTCTAGTAGCAGAAGGCTCTCATTCCCCAAAACTTGAAAAGTTCTTTCCTTCCCGCCTGACACAAGCCCCCGTCCAAGTTTCACCTCCCAGTTCCATGTGTAGTTGATAATAAAAAATACGTTCATGTTAACTACTGTTTCAATCATGTTCTTTTGGAGGAGGAGGGGAAAGGGGGTTGGTAATTGGACAGGACAGTCACCTTTGGCAGGGTACATAGGCGGGGGCAGGCACAGCAGCAGGGCACATACACAGTGCAGTGATGCAGTGACTAGTTACCCTGGTTAGTCTGGGAGGTTGTTTTCATGTTATGTGGTGGGGGGTGGGTTGCTCTGTGACTTTGTGGCGGGGGAGGGCAGTTACAGATCTTAAGCGGCAGTCCTTATGCAGGATCACAGAGCCATGCAGCAGGGGATCTGTAATCGTCCTCCCCCTGCCACAAAGTCACATAGCCCCCCCATACACACAGTCCCGATCAGGAGGGGTGACAGGCTCCGTTGAAACAACCATCCCACCGCAGCGGAGCCCGTCAATCCTTGAGTTTAGAAGCTTCATTCGCGTCACTACACTACACCCGCTCCGCACCACAGTCTGCGTCCCAGTTTTAAAAAATTCCCGCGAAAACAGTATTAAAAAAAACGGTGTGCATTAACAAAGTAGAACTATTTTTATTTCGAAACGTGTGTTGGAAGGGGGTGAAGGGGGTATGTAACTGGGTAGGATAGTCAACATTAACTGGGTAAAGAAAGGGGGGCAGGTTCAGCTTCTCTGTACACAAACTTAAAAGTCACAGGTTACCCTGCTCACTCAGGAACTTTGCTTTCAAAGCCTCCCGGATGCACAGCGCTTCCCGCAGGTCTCTTCTAATCGCCCGGCTGTCTGGCTGAGCGTAATCAGCAGCCAGGCTATTTTCATCAACCTCCCACCCCGCCATAAAGGTCTCCCCCTTGCTCTCACAGAGATTGTGGAGCACACAGCAAGCTGCTATAACAATGGGGATATTGGTTTCGCTGAGATCACAGCGAGTCATCAAGCTTCTCCATCTCCCCTTGAGACGGCCAAAAGCACACTCCACCACCATTCTGCACTTGCTCAGCCGGTAGTTGAAGAGTTCTTTTTCAGTGTCCAGGGCGCCAGTATAGGGCTTCATGAGCCAGGGCATTAGCGGGTAGGCTGGGTCCCCGAGGATGACTATAGGCATCTCCACATCCCCAACAGTTATTTTGTGGTCCGGGAAGTAAATACCTTGTTGCAGCCGTCTAAACAGACCAGAGTTCCTGAAAACACGAGCGTCATGAACCTTGCCCGGCCATCCCACGTAGATGTTGGTAAAACGTCCCCTGTGGTCCACCAGTGCTTGCAGCACCATGGAAAAATAGCCCTTTCGGTTAATGTACTGGGTGGCTTGGTGGTCCGGTGCCAGAATAGGGATGTGAGTTCCATCTATGGCCCCACCGCAGTTTGGGAATCCCATCGCTGCGAAGCCATCTATGATCGCCTCCACGTTTCCCAGGGTCACTACCTTTGGCAGCAGTACATCAACGATTGCCTTGGCTACTTGCATCACAACAACCCCCACGGTAGATTTGCCCACCCCGAACTGGTTCGCGACTGACCGGTAGCTGTCTGGCGTTGCAAGCTTCCAGAGGGCTATGGCCACTCGCTTCTGTACACTCAGTGCAGCTCGCAACCGGGTGTCATTGCGCTTCAGGGCAGGGGACAGCAACTCACAAAGTTCCAGGAAAGTTCCCTTCCGCATGCGAAAGTTTCGCAGCCACTGGGATTCATCCCAGACCTGCAGCACTATGCGGTCCCACCACTCAGTGCTTGTTTCCCGTGCCCAGAATCGCCGTTCCACGGCATCAACATGACCCATTGCCATCGTGATGTCCTCGGCGCTGGGTCCCCTGCTTTCTGAGAGGTCTGTGCTACTCTCAGACTTCAGGACATCACCGCGGTGCCGTAGCCTCCTCGCCTGACTTTTCTGCATCTGCCTCAGGGAAAGGTGTATGATAAGCTGCGAGGCGTTGAGAGCGGCCACAACTGCAGCGATGGTCGCAGCGTGCTCCATGCTCGCAGTGCTGTGGCATCCGCGCTGTCAATGACTGGAAAAGTGCGCGAACTGATTTCCCGCCGGCGCTTTCAGGGAGGGAGGGCGGGAGTGATGGACGGATGACGACAGTTACCCAAAAGCACCCTCGACACATTTTGTTACCCAGAAGGCATTGCCGGCTACACCCAGAATTCCAATGGGCAGAGGGGACTGCGGGAACTGTGGGATAGCTGACCACAGTGCACTGCTTCGAATGTCGACGCTTTCACCGTTAGTGTGGACTCACAAAGTCGAATTACTGTCCTTAGTGTGGACACAGACGTTCGACTTTGCAATATCGATTCCAAAAATTCGATGCAAGTAAATTCGAACTACTCTCGTAGTGTAGACAAGGCCTAAGTGGTCTCAGTGCCACTAGAGTCATAGAATCTCAGGGTTGGAAGGGACTTCAGGAGGTCATTTAGTCCAACCCCCTGCTCAAAGCAGGACCAATCCCCAGACAGGTTTTTACCCCAGTTCCCTAAATGGCCCCCTCAAGGATTGAATTCACAACCCTGGGTTTAGTAGGCCAATGCTCAAACCACTGAGCTATCCCTCCCCCCACTAGATGGGACAGAACACCACCCCCAGGAGGCATGTGAGTTACACAACAACAGAGGGTTTTGGGGGGAGGAGAAGAGAGAGCCATTTCAACAACTGAGTAGGGGGTGATCATTAGGGAGAAATGCGGCTTCCCTTTCCTAGGTCAGCGAGGACAATGGGGCGTCTGTGCAGAACCCTACGTGCGTTTGAAAAGCCTGACAGCCCTGCAAAGCAGCTGATTCCTGCAGAGCCCTTCAGTCCGTTGCATCACGGACTGGAGGACAAGCCGATCCAGCCCCAGCTCAGCACAGTTTGTTTTTATCTAATCTGTTTTATTGTTGAATGAAACAATAACAACAAACACTCGCCCTGAAGACAAGCCATAAATAATGCAAAATCAAACAAGCGAGAGGGGGGGAAGCAAGAAGAATTATACTCTTTCTCGCCTTTGTCCTTTTTCATTCTTTCTTTCATTCATTTTTATCTCCCCTTTCTCTGGAAATTCTTGGGGCAATATTTTTGTTATGTGAAATAAACTTGATGATAACCTGGAGAGAGATAGAGATCAGGCTGGCGGCAAGGAGCCCTGCAATGAGATAGATAGACAGGGCTGGGGCTTTTGTCTCTTAAAATACACCAGTGTCACCTTCAGAACCAAAGTTCCAAATGGCTGCCTGCTCTCCGGCCCATTGAATCCCAACTAGAAGTGATGGCAGGGCCAGCCAGTGCCCCGAATGGCTGCGGACACAGAGCGAGAGAGGAAATGTCCCAGTGACCAGGACAAGGGCCCAGATGGGGAAAGCGTGGGACGCAGCAAAAAGTCACAGTGTCGCAGCTGGTGGGAGAGCAGCAGGATGCCATAGTCACAGGACCCTCACCGCTGTAAGACTGCTGCACACTCATGCCCTTTGGGCCGTGAGATCACCACGCTGCCCTCCTCGCCATGAGAGAGCCACCCTGGCACCAGCCTTTGCCACTAGGAGACTGCTGCATGATCTGCCTCTAGAGCAATGCACCGTCGGAGTGCCCTTGCCACTGTGCAGTCGAAGCACAGCCACGTGAGAACAACATAACACCACGGAGCTGCTGTACCCTCACTGCAGGCACAGCGTGCTCGCCACTGTCACTAAACCACACTGGCAACACCGTCACAATGCTGTGCGTGGGCTGTGTAGACTGCTCTAGCTAGCTAGCGAGCCAAGTTACCTGTCACCTTAGGATCTAAGCATCTAGGCCATGCTGCGCTCTGTGTGGTGATATACAATAATACTGTCCATGTGACATCCTGTGGCTTTATGACATCATCCCAGGGATAATATTCCGACTGTCTGATGTATTATTACTGTCTGTCCTAGCACGCATTGCTATCGTGTTGGTTTTGCACAGTGTCGACTGCTGATGAATTATCTTAATGTCATCCTATCTTCATGGTCATACACTGTAGTCACAGCGCTGACGTTCTAGAAAGTCTTATGATCCTGTATTTAATGATGCCAGGCCGGATCCTTAGCTGGTGTACATCAGCATAGCTTCTCTGAAGTGAATGGAGCTGTGCTCATTGACTTTAGCTGAGCATCTGGTCCGTTGTGCCCATCCCTGTTTAATGATGTAGTTGCCTTCCTACGGATAGGAGAACATACCTTTATGTAACTAGAATAACATCACGTTCATTGTCAGGTTATTTTAGGGAATGTGCAGTGGGAACAAAAACATTGCCAGTAGGAACATTCTAACCTTAAATTAAACATAGGACATGTGCACCAATGTCACTGCAAGAGACATCAGCTCGGATTGCTGGAGACTCAGGCTGTGCGCTCTGTCTCATGACTGTCGGAGATGTGCAGTAGAGCGGTGGTGGGGTATGGTGTCTCAGCTTGAGACAGCTGGAAATATCCAGCCCAGCGTGATAGGGCCAGAAACTCATTACCATCTCATGTCTGGTGTGAATAGACCGGTGGTCTTAGTGCAGTTCCGAGAGGAAGGCATCCACCTCACAAACCCACCAGCAGGTATGGTAGCCTTCCGTACACTGAGGAGAGAAGGATGGTCTTTGTGGTGAATACACTTGTTGGTCAATTGTATAGTCGATTGCTTGACCACACTTTGGTGCATTATGAAATATACTGTATTCAAGAAACCAAATAATAAGCGTCAGTTGTGTTTATTAATATAGTACAAGGAAAAGGTTCTATACGATACCAGTCTCCGATCACCTGTCTCATGCAGCGATGGTACATTCACCTTACGCAAACGGGGAGCTTCCCAAGTTACACATTTCTGCTGGTATTATTTATATGATGATTTTACAAGTTACACATCCATCTCTTTACACATCACTAAAATCCAGCCCCTCTGTTTGTCCCGGTTCCCTGACTTGTTCTGTTCCTTCCTTATCTTTGGTTTGGATACTAGCATTGCAGGGGCTGGTCCGTGAAGGTACTTCCTAGCTTGTAGTAAGACATAGAACAAATGTATCTTGATTTTGACATATTTCCTCCCTGCTTATGCCAAACAGTTACTTCAGCAAATGCAAGGAGTTATGCGATACTTAGCATAAGTGAGCAGGATTATGGTGTAGGCCAATTGAGGCCATATCACTGTTACAGTAATTGTGCTTAATGTTACCAGTGCTTAATTCATGCTAATATCTATACGGTGCAGATAATGCATATTGTTAATATGATATATTTGTTAGCCAGCATATATTAGTCAACACACTGGACTGGGACTCCAGAGATAGAGGTTCCGTTCCTGGCTCTGCCACGGACACTGCATAACCCTGGGTGAGTCCGTAGGCCTCACTTCAGCAAAGCCCTTCAGCGCGTGCTTAACACTGCCCACGTGCATGGTTCCATTGGAACCTCGAGGCCACACACTTGCTTACAATTAGACCTTCCTATGCCTGAGTCGCCCATGTGTAACATGGGGATAATGGTACCTCCCGGGGTGTTGGGAGGATCAGTTCATCAGTGCTTGTGAGCTGGGGTCAGATCCCACGGTGTTGGGGCCACGTGAATAGCAGATATCGATATGTCTCAGCCGACAGGCAAAGGGCTTGGTAGCATGGCCTGTGAAATGCCACCTCACACTTGGCAGTGGCCCTGGCATGTCAGAGTTCAGACACGTTGATGGGGCAGAGTGGGGTCGTTTGCATCGCTTATGCCATTGCTGCACCTGTCCTCCAGGTGCTATGGAGCTAACATCTGCTTGGCTCCCATTGGCTGGTGCACTCAGCACTCTTCTGCCTTCAGCACTCAGTTTAACTGTCAGGCACATAGACCAGCTCAGAGTGAGCATTTCCGTTGGGTTTGAGGCTCTCTCTCATTCAGATCAGAGTAATGGACTTGTGCTTTATTGAAAATTGTGGTACCCTCCAGTCACAGTGCCAGAACGCTCGGGAAGCCTGAGCATCAAGTGGCATGATGGGTAATAAGTCAGGATCCAAACGGAGAGCTCTCCACTCCTCTTGCTCTTCTCCTCCTTCGGGGACAGCTGATGGGGCCTTCCAGGCTGAGGGGAAATGGAAGGCACACATGGTGGGGGTGGGGAGAGTGGCAGTTTGGGCTGTCTACGCACATGGGTTAAATTATTCCTCTGATCAACCAGAATTAACAGCAGGGAAAATAACCCAGAAAAAAGCAAGATGGAGAATGGGGAGTGGGTGGGCTAAGAAGGGTGAGAGAGAGAAGGCATCTCCTCATTTTGGTCCAGTTTGTGCCCCAGTTTCTCCCTCTAGCTCACTCCTTCTGGCGGTTTACATGCACAGTGGCTGCCTGCCGTCTATGAGGGGAAGAGAGGAATGCACAGCCCTGTCCTTGGGAGGAATCCACAGCCCCACCTTCTACCCCTGAAGAGCAATATTCCTTTACCCCCGTGAGTCTACATTGGTGGAAAGATCAAGGGTGTGGGCTGGTTCTCCAATCTGGGTCACATTCAATGCACACTTATTCTGCTGTGCTCTGTACCAGCCACTTCCACAGAACCTAGAGAGAGAGAGAGAGATTTTGTTGCACCCGACAAATATTCGTTTAGACAGCTAGTCCTCCCTGCAGTGTATGATGGGAGATGTGCAGTGCAGGTAGAGCAGAGAGCTGGTTTTCCATAGCAGGCACACTGTGCCATGAACAGATGATGGTTATCTTTTATAGTAGCATGAAGGTGACAATAAACTCAGTTCTGGTGGCTGGGGACTCTGCTCTTCCAAGAAGGCCTGTTTGCATTGGTTGCATCAGAGAAGGCTTCATCCAAAGATTTGTCACTGGCTGGCTCTGGGCATTTATCTGACAATATTCTGGGGTTGCATAGACCAGAGGTGTCTCCTTTATTAAACCTCTCTCTCATGGCCTCACTGTGGATGCTTCATGAGCACAAAAAGGAGTTTTCCTGCCTCCTTTGGCAGCTGGAAGTGGAATGGGGAGGGAAACATCTCCATGCACCATTAGAGTTTATTCTTGGGGCTCTCAAATCTCATTCACGACTCTTCCAGTTCTCATCTGCCCATTGAGCAAGGATCCCTTCAAGCAATCTACTAAGATTTTCAGTGGCCCAGCCCTTACTTCCAGAGAGTCAAGAACCTAGTAGGCACAGAGGAGTGGGTGGAGTCTGAGGAGTTAAAGAAGGAAAAGACCTAGTCTGCTACTGGAACATGTGTCTGGCCAGTGGAGGATTTTCCCATACAGTAGATCATTCTCCGGTGCTTTGTCTAACTTAATTTTGAATGTCTCAAGTGATGGAGCTTCCACCACTTCCCTTGGGAGATTATTCCACAATTGAATGGAGATCTCCTGTTCTTTGCCTTTGCAAACAGAAAAATCCTGTTCTCCAAATCATTGCCCGATGCAGAAAATATTGACCCAACAAATGACGCTAGCTTCTGTGGGAGCCAGGGATACGTGATGCTGAACTGAGTTTTTGCTCTCCTGGACCTTGGGACGATGGGGTGGGCAGCTCACTGCCTACTGCACCCTTTTCACATGCTATAAAAGTCTAATTTCTCTCTCACCATCTCACCCCAGAGGTGGGCACAGCTGCCTTCACAATTACTTATTGATCGCTTGTCAGGATGTTTTCTTTGCTGGTGGGTCACTGAAGTGTGAGCAGTGAGAGAGACGATCTCACTGAGGGAGGGAGAAGGGATCTAAGAAGAGAGCACGCCTCTTGCACTGGAATGTTAATTTAAAAATACACAGACCCAGGCTCTGCGCAGAACAGGGCCGAAAAACCACACTGAGGTTAAGCGGCTTCTATGTCATGCATGTGAGAGCGAGTTTTCCGCGGAACAGGCTCCTTCACGGAGCCATGATCCTGATGCCCCACTTGACAGATGATTGGCTCTTTGCCCTCCTTGGGCTCTCTTTGGGCTGGCTCCAGCCCATTACAAAGCAATTGACCCTTTGTGCTACCTTCCCTGCCTGCATCACTCATCTAGCACTGACCCCCTGCCCATCCCTTCACGCACTGGGCAAGATCCTCAGCAGATGTAAAGCAACATAGCTCCCTTGACTTTCATGGAGCAACCTTGATTTGCACCAGCTACGGACCCGGCCCAGAGCTTTCTCCTCTGTAGCTCTCACCCATCCGGAATCTCTCAACTTCATTGACTTCCTATTCCATCTCCTCTTGCTCTCCTTGTCTTGCCGGTGCTTTGTAATTCCTCCCTCCTTCTGCTCTTATTGATTTTTTATCCCCGTGACTGTGTTGTTTAATTCAGTCAAGTGTTTTGGGGAGAACGTCTGTATGGAAGGAGCTAGGCAAACTAGAATCGTGTTGTGTTTCCATAGCAGTCTTGCAACAGGTAGGGAAGTAGTAGTTTGGCAGTCAGGAGAAGCTAGATGGAGCTGTGCTGACAGTGTTGGGCAACCCATGCCATTTAGCAGATACAGCTTCTTATTATCCTATCCTATCCTATCACCTAGAACTGGAAGGGACCTTGAAAGGTCATCGAGTCCAGCCCCCTGCCTTCACTAGCAGGACCAAGTACTGATTTTGCCCCAGATCCCTAAATGGCCCTCTCAAGAATTGAACTCACAACCCTGAGTTTAGCAGACCAATGCTATATGCCAGAAGGGGATTGGCATCTTAAATACATCCCCTTGATGTTTTATGGCAACACCTACTCTGTGCATGTACCTGCTGATCAGAAGAGGCACTTCAGCAGAAGCTGTAGCAGCTCATGCTTTTAGCTCTGGAAGTCCCTGGTTCAATCCTTGAGATGGCAGCCAAGATGGCAGCCTCACAATAGCTATCGCCATACCCGATCAGATCACTGGTCCATCTAGCCCAGTATCCTGTTTCTTACAGTTGCCAAAACCAGATACATCAGAAGATTGTGCAAAAAATCCATAATGGGCAATTATGCAAGAACATGCCTCTGGGGGAAGTGTCTGCCTACCCCATGCAATTAGTGGTTGGCTTTCAACCAGAAGCATGAGTGTTGCTATTTCTTCTTATTGTTAACTTTCCTTGCACCATTCATTATTTTGTGTATCTCTGTTGTGTTCCCTCTTATTTACTTCCTTTCTAGAGTAAAAACTCCTGAGCTTTTTGTGCAGAACCATTTCATGCCTCTGAATTTTTTTTGTATTGCTGTTTTCTAAATCTCTTCTGTATCTTTTTTTTTTATTCGAGCTAATCTGAACTCAACATACTGATTGGGTTCCCATTGATTTCTATAGTGTGTTCTATTTGCCATCCCATTCATTAAAGATTTTGTTTGGGTTTTGACTGCTGCTACACATTGAGCTACTGACACTTATTATTGTTTGAATTACAGTGGCACCTACAAACTTCAGATGAGACCAGGGCCCTTGTGCTAGGCACTGTACAAACACAAAGTTAGAGACCGTCTGTGCCCGAGAGAGGCTCACAGTCTAGTAGACAAAACAGACAAAAGATGGGAGGGGAAACTGAGGCACAGGAGGGGAAATGACCTAACCAAGATCACCGGCAGAGCTGGAAATAGAAACCCTATCTCCTGAGCCCCAGTCAAGTGCTTTAGCCACAAGATGACCCTTCTTGTCACCAGATCTTTCCCTTTCCATGGTATGGACCAGTCTCTCTCCCAATACTGAGACAGCCCTGAGGAGTTCCGGGTTTTAGGTTAGAATTTATTTACATTTTCCTTGTATGTGAGAGATTGTTAGATACCAGGTGATAATGGAGGGAGGTGGTGAAAGCGAAGGGCAGGGAGACTAGGGGGAAGAAAGCTGGGATGATATAAAGGCGAGATGGGCGAACAGTGGAGGCTGTCCTGGGGGGGCTGTATTCTGTTGAATGCTGGCTCGTAGAGCAGCAGGGGTAAATGCCGTATGGACTTTGGAACACCAGGGGGTGGGTGTTGGAGTAAAAACAGTCAGTAGAGGAAGAGCAGGCTGGTGGGAGCTGGGAATTTGCTGAAAGGCTCCAGTTTAATCCTATAGAACACTGGCTTTCTGCAGCCTAAATGGAACAGTTAGCCTACCCTGTCTGGAGTCGGGTGCAGTGTGGTCTTCACCTGCTTCAATTAACTGACTCCAAACATACCTTTTGGGCTAGCTGCCTGTTGTCAGACGTCAGCCGGCAATATATATATATATATTGGATGGAAAAGGAGGCGGAGGCGGGAGAGAGAGAGAGAGAGTGAGCAAACGAATGATGGAAGCAAAGCGAATGATGGAGAGAGAAGGAAACAGATACAGACGTGTTTGGCAAATTAAAGCTTTTCCCCTTTGTTTTGCTGCTTTGCAGTTAGCTACAGGAACACTTAGCGCCAAGCCCGGGGTCTCGAGAAGCAACTCTCTTACCAGCAGGAAATGTTGTTAAATATTTATTTGTAAACCTGGAGTCTTTAGCTCTAAAACATAGTCAAGTTCAATAAAATTTGATTTAGTTGGTGCAGCTGGGAGGAGGCGAGAGGGCTGAAGCCGAGATCCTTGTTTGTGGGGTTTGTTTATAAACCAAAAATCCAGAGACCTCGGTTAGTCCCACAGCCCTGGGCCCAGGTCAGGACTCTGTGCACTAGTGTCAAGATTCACAGTCCTGGCACAGTGGGATCTGCTCACCAGTGTTTTAGTGCCAAGTTTCAGACGTTCACCCCCTCGATGCAGTGGGATCGACCAACCCACCCCTGCGAGCTGTAGGACTCATCCAGCTGTGCCCCAGCAAATCCTAGTGACTTTGACACATTATTTTCTTGCTCAGAAAATGTTTCCCAAAGTCACTGGAGATGCTTGGAGAGTCTCTCATGGGCATCTGGCTCAAGGGTGAACGTCGCACACGCTATAATTTATGATTACCAGATGTTTTTATTAGCTGACTCCGAAATTTCTGTTGGTTTTTGTTTTTTTTTAATACTCTTGCTCTGTCAGCTTATCTGAAACCACACTCCAGATTCCTCCCTACCTAGAGAAGGCCAAGCTCCTGGCTCCAGGATTCTGATCACAACAAGCGGTAACAATACGGGGCTCCATGGCCGGGACGGTACATAGAATAACATGGGGATGTCCTCTGCAGAAAAAAAATGACTACGTCACAGAACGGGATTCTCATAAACAGGGATGGGCAAAACTCCAGGGAGCCTGGGGAGTTTGAACCTTGCATGCTGGGTTTGTGAAACAAATCTAAGAGCACAAACTGTGTTTCCCTAGGGTTTTAAACCCTTGTGTTTTCTTTTTCCCTAAGGGTGATTTCAGTTGATTTATTTTTGCTACATCCTGTTTACTTCTTTAGCTACAGGGTAGTCCATGCTTTCATTATGGAGGCCATCCCGCTGACTTAAGTGCTCCTACTCCTGATTGACAACAGTGTAAATGCCAGCTCAGAATTAGAGCCACCACTTCCTCACCCCACCCAGCCCGAAAAATACCTCTAGGCTGCCACCAGTGGGGAATTATTGATGCTACAGGTCTGGCCCAAGTAGAGCTATGCAGATTTATGCCAACTGAGGAGCAGACCCATTGTACTTAATTTTTCATTTGCATTTTTCTCCCTCTCTGCAACTTTTTCCAAATCTCTTCCCTTTCCAATCCACTTGTACCCTGTCCCCCCCCCCCCCTTCATCTTCTCCCATTTTTCCCTTTGGCCCAGCTCCTCAGCTGGTGTAAATCAGTGTAGCTGCATTGGCATCTGTCTACCACACTGATTTCCACCCAGCTAAGTAGCTTCCCCTTTATCTTCGCTATAGAGAGGTAGAGATGTGAATTTTCTCTTGGCTCCCTTTCTCCTATGCTTAACATAAACCCAATACCATTCACGCTTGACCTGTGGACCCAGGATGGCCAAATGGGTTTGAAATCAGCCCTGATTATAATAGTGACACAGCCAATGGTGAAGGAAGCGTTATGTGCACAGAAAGTGATGTCATGCAGACAAAAAAATGTGCACAACGTCTCAGCATAACGGGCCAGGGTTTTTTCCTCCCATACAATCGTACGCTGGCGGCTGTGAGCCTGCTTCACTGCCACCTGGTGCCTCATTGCCAGTTACACCTGGGGAAACTACCAGACACAACCAGATCAGAAGCAGGGTGATATTTTATTCCCACTTTGCACAGGTGTAAGTGACGATGCGAGGTGCCACTTTCGCTCTCCCTGGGGCAGCATAGTTATTAGGCCTTTCAAGGTACGTCTACACAGCAGGTGGCAACCGCAGCAGCGAGCATCAGATTGGGGCTCTCAGACGTGCTGCACCTAGCCGTGTAGATGTCTGGGCTCAGGCTGGAACTCAGGCTCTGAAGCCAAGGGACGGGGGTGGGTATCAAAGCCTGAACTCCAGCCTGAACCACAACACCTACACAGCTGTTTTTAGCACTGTCGCGCAAGCCCAAATCCTTCAACTCGGGCTCTGAGACTTGCTGCCAGGGGCTGTGTAGACCTACCCTCACAGAGCAATTACACAAGACTCAGCAAAGGCCTCTCTCTAGGCCTGCAGTGAGGGAAAGGGGGGGGGGGGAAGAAACCAGTCCAAACCATGAAGAAATCCCCATCTAGATACCTGGACCGGACTCCTTCCTTGGAGGTGCTCTGACCCCTTCCCAAGAAAGGACAACATGTTACACACCTCCTGCTAGATTAACTGCCACCTGCCAAGCAAACCCAACCACTCACCCCTGCTGATCCGGGAAGCATCCCTTAGGAGGAATGGATCTTACTTCCAGGGCCAAGTTATGGACAGGGTCACATACCACCCATCAGGGCAGAGCCATGTCCCTGGACAGTTATCTGCTTGGGGGTGATTCTCCAGTCACACACTGGTTTTATACCTGTGGGTCCCAGTGACTTCAGTGGAGTCACCTCCGGTTTGCCCCAGTGTGAGGTCAAAGTGGTTGGATCCTGATTCTCCATTGCTCTGCATTCATCCACCCCAGTGAGGATCTTTACCATGGGACATTTTACACCCCTTTGGACATTGGTGTAAGTGACTCACTAGGTGCAGGGAAGCAGGGGTGTTCCAGATCAGAGGGTACATTTGTTAGATTTCATTTTCCCTCACTGAATGCTACAAACTCTGCCAGATCTTTGCCCCTTCATCCCAGCCTCTTTCCCCTTCCAACATCCCTAGTGCCACAAGCCTCTCATGACCACATCCAGCATCCCCGTTATTCTGGTGATTTCAGTTTTTCCTCTTTCAAAAATCTTCCATTTAATGAAAACATCAGAGCTGATCACATGACTGGGGAGAGCCTACTGCAAACCCCCAGACAGGTCATCCTGCTCAGTTCCTTCTCACCCGGGCATACATGGCTCAGGGCAGGCATGGTGAAACAGACGTCTCTTCATGCTATGACCCATCCCTATGCCTGAACCTGGTCCAAAGCCTTGGAGTCAATGGAAAGACACCCACTGATTTAAATGCCCCTAATACGGCAGCCTTTGCAATAGAACAGGGATTGGCAAATCAGCAGCTGCGGCTCTGGTTTGAGATCATTCAGGAATGCCAAGCAATTCCAGCACTGGGGATGATACTGGGGGTCTCTCGTGACTGCTGCATGATCTGGGCTAGGTGGCCAGCATCAGATCATGCAAAAATCTTGATTTTTAGAAGGGGGTTTCTATCACCCGCTCAGCCTTGGAACAGATGTGTTTTGCTCTGAAATGTCCAAAGGTAAATGGGAAACAGAAGTGATTTAAAGCTCATCTTCACTCTGTATTTTTCAGTTTATTTGTTGTCTTTATCCCGGGCCTTTTATGTGGCTTCAGCTATTAGCATTACGGATGTTTTTGTCAGGGCTTGTATTTATCATGGATTTAAATTTAGCCCAGAACTAATACTACATGAGGTGTGTCTATACTTTAATTCTATGCAAGTAGATTTGTCTAGTCTGTAATAATATGCAGATTTTGCTTTGTTCATTTCTCATGTTTGCTCATCTTTTTAACTCTTGTCCACCAAAGCCTTAAATTCTACCACTGAAGGCTTATTTGGCTGCTGTTGTTTTTCATGGCCACGTTGTATTCTCTGCAGCTACTAGAAGGCTCAGGCAAAGAACGTGTAATAATTCCACAATGCCAGGTGTATTTCAGCCTAACCAGGCAAATTATCCCCTTGTCACCGTGTGGGGCATAGGGCCAGATCCTCAGCTGGTGTAAATCCGCTTCAATGGATCTCTGTGCGGGAGGAGCCTGGGATGGTTGAATGGCGGAGTTTGTGGAAGGTCAGTCCTGAGGTGCGCTGCCAGATCGGTGCTTTTGCACAGGACACAGGCTAGAGAATAGTGGCTAGGTTGGAAGTCTGAACTAAGTGCATTGACAAAGCTCTGTTGGGTCTAGGAGTGGAACAACAGGCGGTGTTGCAAGCCAAAACCAAGGTTGTTGCCAAAGCTGTTTGCCATATCAGAGCTGTTGCAAATCACGATGAATATACAGGGCCAAATTCACCCCAGGCGTGATTCCATTGATGCTGGTGGAGATACACCAGGGAAGAACTTGGCACCTGTTAGAGGAATTCTTGGGGACGCTCAGATTGTAATATCAAGAGAGTTAGGAGAGATACCACAACTACCCCACCCATTCCTGCACCTGTCTGAAGCCAGTATTAGCAGTTGCCCAGCAAGGTGACGAGGACGTAAATTTCAGCTAAGAACACATCCAAATAAGGCAGGCTGTTTTTCAGCATAATGAGGTGAAGTCTTTCCAATCTCAGTGCAATTAGACCCTTTCGACTGTGTTTTGTTTTGCATGTAATGTTTTGCTTTTTTATGTCTTTCTCAGCAAGATTGTGAGTACAGGGAATTGGATTCCAAGAGAGATTAACAGAGATGACGGTTAAAGAGAAAGTGCATGCATTTTGAAGGCATGCATTCTGAGCAACGGCACTGCAAAATGTTCCTTTCGCTGCATGTGATGTGATACATCAAAGGGTTTAGAGTGGTACCTGCTGCCCCATTTTCAGCAGAGTCGCAGCACATTAGCTGGGATTTCTACATCTTCCTGGAAGATATGGTTTCAGAGGTGCAAAGTTTACTCCGGCGGTTGCAAAATAAATAGCACTTTTCGTCTGATGGATATTGCACAAGCATGAAAACAGCTTGTTTAGCCTCCTTGGAATGGGCTTTGGGTGGAAGACCTGCTCTGGCTCCCATCCATATGGGAAGAGCCCTGGGGAGATATTTAGATAGCCACTCATCATCTGGCCATGGCTCCTTTTGGCTCCCTGGATACCGTTGCTGCCCACTCGCTCCACAAGGGTCCCAGTTTGTCTCAATTACAGGAATATGCCGGGAAAACACACAACTGCAACTATCAAGGACTCTGCTAATTGGTTATGTCCACCCCAGTGTCTGGCCACCAGTTGGCAGAGGTAGAAGGCCCCTTGGCTGAGACCTTCACGTCTCTGGTATTATCCCAGCCTCAGAAGCCAATTACATCCTTCAGGATAGATTTAGGTCTCATCTCTGGGATATCAAATACCATGCCAGTGAAACTAACATGGCCAGTATTTATAACCAGGACCGGCTCCAGGGTTTTGGCTGCCCCAAGCAGCCAAACAAAACAAAACAAAACAAAACAAAAGCTGCAATCGTGATCTGCGGCGGCAATTCAGAGGGAGGTCCTTCGCTCCGAGCAGGAGTGAGGGACCCTCCGCCAAATTGCCACCGAACAGCTGGACGTGCCGCCCCTCTCAGAAATGGCCGCTCCAAGCACCTGCTTGGTAAGCTGGTGCCTGGAGCCGGCCCTGTTTATAACAGTGACCAGCATAGTTGACAATATTGATGTTACGCCATGAAGGATGATTAATAATAAATATTCTACATTCATTTAGCACTTTGTGGCATGATCCAGTTCTGAGTGAAGCCAATGGAAACCTTTCCACTGATCTCAGTGAGCGTTAGATCAACCCGTTAGGAATGATTCTGAAGCTGTTTACAAATTATGTACACACAGGAATCACTTTGCACACCCCTGAAATGCAGTCACCTCTGGGGTGGAACTCATCAGCTGTTCAACAGCACCCAGCAACTCTGCACAGCAATCTAGGACAAGAGGTGAAGAATGCTGTATCAAATTGAAATGGTGGAAGGAATTCTGTGGAGCAGACTGTAATTAATACCCTAGTTTGAATTGGGCTAGGACATTACTGTTCTGGTTTATGAGATGGTGAAGACTGATACATTTATGGATTGCACATCACTTTTCATCCTTGCATTTTGCAAAAAATCTTCAAATAATCTTTTTTGGAAGGAAGGAAAGTAAGTTATACATGGGACATCTATCTATAGAAAATGATGGATATAAACAGAAGCAATGAAACTAATGCACAGAGTATATCCAAGAGCCATAAATAGTGCGAGGCAAAGTAATGCACAGGATATATATAATGATGGATATAAACTGAACCGGTGAAAGTAATGTGTGGAGTCTATTCAGCGATAGCCATAAATAGCATTAGTGAAGGCAATGCAGAGTGTATATGTAACAATGGATATAAACAGAGCCAGGGGTAGTTGTACATATAATGTACGATATTAATGTGATTTGATCCGTCATAACAGCTTGAGCAACATAAAAAATAAGTACACCAGAAGCAATGTGACATGCAGTTTTAGCATCCCACTGACAAGGGGATGGGATTGTTTATGGTTTGAAGGTATAAGCTGCCTTTGCAAAGCCATAACTCCCCCAGAATAACTTTATATAGTGCTCAGTGTCTCCCCGTGCCAAGTTTTTCACTAGCTCAGCTCCCTTCATTCATTCATTTAACTTTCAAATTGCCTCTTCCATTCCAGAGCAGGGAGGGCTGGGAATGAGGAGGGAAGAGCCACTAGACTAGACACAGTCCTTGCAGGCGGTGATGGATTTGGGGTGTGTCTCCTGCTAACCTGTCGTGGGAAGAGTTACTGCATTCTTCTTTTCAGAAGAAAAATAGGGTTCAGTATCCCCCAAATCCCAGCATGGTCTGGCCCCCTTAAAGACAGTGTTGCCTTGGGGTGCAAACAAGGAACAACTTTCTGAAGTGCAAATGTTTGAGATGGCTACTAGAGAAGTAATCAACTCACCTACATTAGGACATAAGAATAACACCATTTGAGTGATTGATGAGGAAGCTGGGGATTGCTTAGGGGAAATAACTGTAGGAGGAGAGGTGTGTGTTTGGGATAGGGTCATTTATATCACTTCCATCTGAAATCACTTGAGATCAAATCCTAGGGCAGGGGTGGGCAAATTTTTTGGCTTGAGGGCCACATCTGGGTGGGGAAATTGTATGCAGGGCCATGAATTTAGGGCTGGGGCGGGGGTTGGGGTGTGGGAGGAGGTGCAGTGTGCAGGAAGGGGCTCAGGGCAGGGCATTGGGGTGCAGGAAGGGTGAAGGGTGTGGCAGGGGGCTGTGGGCTCAGGGCAGGGAGTGCAGAGTGCAGGAGAGGGCTCGGCAGGGGTGCAGGAGGGGTTTGGGGTGCGGGCTCCGGCCTGGCACCACTTACCTTGAGCAACTCCAGGGTGGCAGCAGCGTGCAGTGGGGCTAAGGCAGGCTCCCTGCCTGCCCTTGCCCTGTGCCGCTCCCAGAAGTGGCCAGCATGTCCCGCAGTGGCTCCTGGTGGTGGAGTGGGGCAGGCGGCTCTGCCACACGCTGCCCTCGCCTGCAGGTACCACTCCCGAAGCTCCCACTAGCCACAGTTCCCCATTCCCAGCCAATGGGAGCTGTGGGGGATGGTGCCTACAGGTGAGGGCAGTGCACGGAGCCCTCTCCCCGCACCCAAGGGGCCACAGGGACGTGGTGCAGGCTGCTTCTGGGAGCGGTGCAGGGCCAGGGCAAGCAGGAACCCTGCCTTAGCCCCACTGCGCCATGGGGCTGGCAATCCCATGAGCCAGATTGAAAGCCCTGATGGGCAATAGTTTGCCCTCCCCTGTCCTAGGGACAAAGTAGTTAACACCAGCAAAGGCCATCCTTGGAAAGCTCTGACCTGCCCTGCTTCAGGATCCTTGGTAGCTCTGGTGTTGTGTTGTCATGCTGACGGTGCTTCAGTGTTCAACGCTGGCATCACATCCCCAGCCAAAGCTATGTAAGGGCTGGCTCCAGGACGAAGGCCAGGATTGTAGCTAAAACCACTTCAGATTGACACAAAAATTGCTTCCTATGGCCTCATCCCATTGCGTTCCTGGCAGGCCCAGAAATCAGTACCACTTCTGTCTCTCATCAAAGACTTCTCCCAGGGTCCATACCACATTGGCCAGGAAATCTATCTGAAATTCCTCTCCCTTGGACCTTTTTTGCTTCAGTGCAGAAATCCGGTTAGTTTTTCTCATCCTTTCCCTAGTGAATGAAGCCAAGTAAGGGAACAGGTCTAAGATTAAGGCAGTTGTTAGTGAGGAGGCCCCAGCAGTGGTGCTCACAGGAAATTCCTGGATCTCATGCCTATAGAGTAGATTCTGTTTACACTGCCCTGGTGTTTCATTTGCTGGTGCAGTAAAACCAATTCTGCTGCCAGTTTGGGGTTGAAAATTATGAGCCCCTCTTTTGCATCTCTGTTCTTCCATCCAAGAACTTGCTTTTGCATGTAAATACTCCATCCAGAGGTCAGTGGTTTTTTCCCCGGACCTCTGTAATCTGATGCAATTAAAAGCAACAGGGAAAAAAGAGATTTTAAGTGTTTTCACTTTGGATTCCAGAGGCAACAATGGATGCTGAGAGCCATATTGTGCTTACTTACCTCTTCTACCCACTCCCTGGTCTAGGCATGGTGACAAACAAAAAGAGTATTGAGGCATGCTCACAGACAGGAATCTTCAAGCCAGCTTAATGTATCTAGGTGCCCAGGTCCGCAAAATCCCAGCCTTTATTTTTAAAAGCTTAATGGTAGTTTGTAAGTACAATGTAAGTACCCATGATCGCAGAACATGTTGCAAAGCCGGATAAATATCATTATTGCTGTTTCGCCGATAGGGAACTGAGGCACAGAAGGGGTTAAGTGACTTGCCCCAGGACGCAGAGAAAGTCAGTGGCAGAGGCAGGAGTAGTCAGGAGTAACTCCACTGGCGTCCATGGGGTAGAGGAGAATCCGGCCCAGAAGAAGATATTGCTTTCTGCTCTAAGTGGAACCTGTTCTTTTCTGAGCTGCCATTCTCTGGGCCTCGACACAACTTTGGCTACTCCACTGGCTGGGTTTTCCCTGTGTCTCTAGTCTGGTCTGAATTCTGCATTCCAGCACCTCTGCATTCAAAAGACAGTTTTTGTATTCAAGTTCCATCTAAAGAGAACTGACTCATTTTGAGAGCTTAAAGTAGGATGTGCGTGTGCATGCGTAAAACATTCCCCAGTCAATCGTCAAAAGTTGGGGGATGATTTCACCCAGGAGTGGCTTGGACAAGTAAATGAATGAAAGCATCAACACCATGGCTCCACTTCTTCCTCAGGTGCCATCTGCACCAAGCCCCTGCCTCTCCCTTTCTTCCCAGCAGACAGTAGGATGGGGGGTGGGGGTGCTGCGCTCCTGCCAGAAGGCTGGGTCAGCGGGCAGGATCACATTCCCTGGTTCCTCAGCACCTCATCAGGGCGCTGTTGGCTCCCTCCTTTTTGTATGCACCTCACCTCCGAACTCGGACTTCATTAGTGGAGCCTGTTCTCCTGGCTGCTCTGAGCTGACTGCAAAGCAAGCCGTTAACCTAGAGGCCTCTCAGGCCAGGTCTCGCAGGGCACCAGTTGGATCGGGGGTTGGGACAGAGACAGGTTTCAGCCAGTTAACGCCTAAATAATAGAGGCTTTTTCAACGTGGTTTTTTTTTTGTCAGATCACTTTGCCGTGAGAAATTATATTCTAAGCTTTCAGGCTTTGTCATCGCTCGCAGTCGTACAGCACAACTGCTTTACTGAGAAATTCCCCCTGGCCCCACCATGCCCGTCTACAAGAGCCCCAGTTTGAGCGGCAGTGTGGCCCACTGGTGAAGGCACTGAGCAGGAGACCTGGGTTCTGGTCTTCACTCAGCCACTGATTTGCTGTGTGACGTTGGTCCAGGCACTTACCCCCTTTCTTTCCCCTCCAGCCCTTTGTCTGCTTTAGATAGTAAGTTCTTTGGGACAGCCATTGGCTTTTACTGTGTCCATGCAGCAACAGCACAGTAGACACTGCCATCATAATAATGGGCATCCCCTGCCCTCATCATGCCAGCTTAGTGACAGGAAGCTGGACTAATTATTGTTTGTTAGCCCAACCTATTGCCAGCCCTGGGGACAGAAATGTTGACCTCCTTTGCCAGTCCACGTGGATACCAAAAGATCAGTGTGGAAGAGAATTCCCTGCCCAGAGACCCTGTGAATTCGGACACATGGAGCACGCTATTCAAACCCACTGTAGTGACTGAACCACATTCACAACTGCGTAGTTGGTAACTATTGTGGCCACAGTTTGGTAATCTGTCTACAGGGAAGGGAAGCCCTGGGGGATGCTGAGAAGACATAAGGAAGAATCCAGATTGGGGGGCAGGAGTTAGTCTGTGGGGAAATGCAGGTCCTGGCAGGTGCATAGCTAGTAAATGCATGGTGAGGCTGTAGGCCTGGAAGCAGAACATGCCAGCTCTGCTACATAGATCCCTTGATGGCCACTGTCCCACCCTTCCAGGGTGTGAAATTGGACACGGCTGCTGGGGCAAGTACTAAGACCGAGCAAGGAGGGGAGGAAAAATGATGGGCGGAGAGAGGAAGTCCAAAGATGACTACTAAGTGTCTGGACCTCTGGCTGGATAGTATGGGACTGACACTACCCCAGCCAGTGAAATGCTGCTCCCATGCCAGCTCTCCCTGCAGCCCTTCAAGTGTGTGTGTTCTGCTCTCTTAAATGTGCTTCCCTACCATCTCTGCAGCACAGGTGTGTCGGGCTGCCTACGGGACACTGCAAATGATAGTGTCACTGTGGCTACGGTGTATATTGAAATAGCAGGGATGTACTGAGCAGACATGTCTAATATTGACCTGGTATTTCCCCTTTAGTTAATATCAGCACTGGCAGGTCAATGAACCTTGACACTGACTCGAACAGAAGTGACCTTTGCCATTCCACTGGCCTTTGTTTGCTAACCTCTGCTGTTGTTCTTTCCTCCCCCTCTTTGTTTTTGTGTCGCTTGCAGGTGAGAGATAGGATGATAGCTGGGGAGGTGAGCATGCATAGCCCAATTCTGGCCTGCTGGCAGCCTATCCTCCTTCTGATGCTGGGATCCGTCCTCTCTGGCTCTGCCACGGGCTGCCCGCCCCGCTGCGAGTGCTCTGCCCAGGAGCGCTCAGTGCTGTGCCATCGAAAGCGATTCTTCGCCGTCCCCGAGGGGATCCCGACTGAGACCCGGCTCCTGGACTTGGGTAAGAACCGAATCAAGACTCTCAACCAGGATGAATTTGCCAACTACCCTCACGTGGAGGAGCTGGAGTTAAACGAGAACATTATCAGTGCCATTGAGCCTGGGGCTTTCAACAACCTCTTCAACCTCAGGACTCTGGGTCTCAGGAGTAACCGACTCAAGCTCATCCCCTTGGGGGTGTTTACCGGACTGAGCAATCTTACCAAGCTAGACATTAGTGAGAACAAAATTGTGATCCTCCTAGACTACATGTTCCAGGACTTGTACAACCTGAAGTCTTTGGAGGTTGGGGACAATGACCTGGTCTATATCTCCCACCGGGCCTTTAGCGGCCTCAACAGCTTGGAGCAGCTGACGCTGGAGAAATGCAACTTGACCTCCATCCCCACGGAGGCGCTGTCTCACTTGCACGGCTTGATTGTGCTGAGGCTGCGCCACCTGAACATCAACGCCATCAGGGATTACTCATTTAGGAGGCTCTACAGGCTTAAGGTTCTTGAGATCTCCCACTGGCCCTATCTGGATACCATGACGTCCAACTGCCTCTATGGACTGAACCTGACGTCCTTGTCCATCACCCACTGCAATCTGACTTCCATCCCTTACGTCTCTGTCAGACACTTAGTTTATCTCAGGTTCCTGAACCTGTCCTACAACCCCATCCTCACCATTGAGGGCTCCATGCTGCATGACCTGCTCCGGCTGCAGGAGATCCAGCTGGTGGGTGGGCAGCTCAGCATCGTGGAGCCCTACGCCTTCAGAGGCCTCAACTACTTGCGCATCTTGAACGTCTCCGGAAACCTGCTGACCACACTGGAGGAGTCAGCCTTCCACTCGGTGGGGAACCTGGAGACGCTCATTTTGGATAATAACCCTTTGGCCTGCGACTGCCGGCTGCTTTGGGTTTTCCGACGCCGCTGGAGGTTGAACTTCAACAAGCAGCAGCCCACCTGCTCCACCCCCGAGTTCGTCCAGGGGAAGGAGTTCAAGGACTTCCCCGACGTGCTCCTGCCCAACTATTTCACCTGCCGCCGGGCGCGCATACGGGACCGCAAGCCGCAGCAGATCTTTGTGGATGAGGGCCATACGGTACATTTTGTCTGCCGGGCAGATGGGGATCCGCCCCCCACGATCATGTGGCTCTCTCCCAGAAAGCACCTCATCTCTACCAAAACCAACGGGAGGCTCACCGTCTTTCCCGACGGCACTCTGGAGGTGCGCTACGCCCAGATCCAGGACAATGGCACCTACCTATGCATCGCCAGCAATGCGGGTGGCAATGACACCATGCTGGCGCACCTTCACGTGCGGAGCTATTCCCCAGATTGGCCCCACCAGCCCAACAAGACCTTTGCTTTCATCTCCAACCAACCCAACGAGAGCGACGCCAACAGCACGCGTGCCACCGTGCCTTTCCCCTTCGACATCAAGACTCTGATCATCGCCACCACCATGGGATTCATCTCCTTCCTGGGCGTGGTGCTATTCTGTCTGGTGCTTCTCTTCCTGTGGAGCCGGGGGAAAGGCAACACAAAGCACAACATCGAGATCGAGTACGTGCCACGCAAGTCCGACGCCGGCATCAGCTCTGCTGATGCGCCGCGCAAGTTCAACATGAAAATGATCTAACCTGAAGCAATTTGCAAACAATAAAGTTTTTTTTAAAAACAAGACAAAAGAAGAACGTTGCTACAAACATACCGACCTCTCTCCTCCTCTGAACCACCCCTCCCCTCTCATTCTAACCCCGCCTCCCTGCACCATCACCTCTTCCACCTCTTTATACCAGGAGAACATTCTGCTGATGTCTCCAGGACTCCCATGTTTGTAAGGAAGTAGTCTGACGGATGCCGGTGTCAGATCTAATGATGAGAGGGAAAAACAAACAAACAAAAAAGAAAAACAAAAAATAAAATAAATCAATAAAAAGTTACGAACTTTCCTCTGTAACTTTGATTTAAATAATTATGGATTTTTATGAAAAGTTGAAATAAAAAAAAATCCCTATTTCCTATAGATAGTTGGAATGCAAAATCTTGACTTCTTGATCTGTCCAGTTCTGTATCTGATTGAGTTTTATTTTTCTTCCTCTCCTCTTCTCTGACTCTCCCATGGAGGCAGTTTCTAGTGGTCTCAGAAAGAAAAAACTGGGGCTTCCATCCACACAGCTCCTAGTGCGAGCCAGAGCCCAGTTGCACCGGGGAAAAGGCTGTTGGCTCTGCAGAGCGCAAAGAACAAATTCCGCTGTGACTTGTGCCCTCAGTCACACCTCTGAAGTGAAGGGATTGCCAGGGGATAAGTCCAGCCGGAATTCAGCCCGAAGTGTTGGTGTTCCCTTTTAGATAAAAAGTAAATTATCACCAGTTAGGCTAAGGCCTTTCCCTATGGACAGCTCAAGGTTCAAAGTGCTCTACACCCTTTTTCCATTAGTCCTGGGGAAGCTAGTCAGTATCTGGATTTCAGATCTGCTGTGTCTATATACCAGTAAACAGCCTGTGACTCAGCCGGTTCCCTGGCCAGCAGAATAGCCTTTCTGGGCTTCTCCCCTATGCTAGTTGACAAAGGCAAGACTCAGTTAAAACCAAAGACTGGAGAAGCTATCAGGGTTAGGTTCCACTGTTCTGAAATGTATCCCAGCTGGGCCTTTCCCTGGAGGCATTTCAGGGAATGCTAGCCTGTGGTTTCCCTGTGACCAACAGGTGGAAGGGGGGCTGTGATTTAATTACTCCATGGGCGTTAGGCAGGGAGAGGGCTCTTTCTCTGCAACTGTGAGTAATGGAGTTGGTTGAATCCATTGTCAGACAGGGGGCCCGATGCTGCTCTCACTCTGGCCTCATCCTCCCATAACTCCCCAGCCTTCAACAGACTGACTCCTGATTTGCACGGCTGTAAGTGGAATCAGAGTCAGGCGCAGAGAGCAGGTTCCCGGGGCTCTGACTAATGGCATCTCTGCTGCTGTCAGACAGAGAATGGATTTCCTCCAGCTGGACTAGTGCAATCAGACTGAGGAGGGGGAGGTTCCCTGAGCCAAGCTCTGCACTGTTACATCCACACAACCACTTGTTGACTTCAATGGTGCGAGGAGGGCAGAAGTTGGCACTGGGGCTGGGATGGAAAGGCTGCACCACCTAACCCGTACTCTGGTACCTGTACTCCTAGGCCACCTCTGTTCACCAGAAGGAATCTGTGAGCCAACACATCCACCTATGCCCACCACAGCAGGGAACTCCTTGACATTCTTTCAGGTTCCCAGAGCCCCATGCTGGTGACGGCTCTCGCTGAATTTTTTTCTCTCTGACAGCTGGTAGCCAAACTCTCTCTCAAGCCCTCAGGCATTTCCCTGGGCCTTTAGCTTCCAAACAGGCAGGAGATCTTGGCTGGAAGATCCAAATGCTGGTGACAGGAGGGGGGCATGTGAGCAGGGTAGTTTGGGAAGTGCAGAGTGGCAGCAGTGGGGTGAGGGTGATGCTGGCTGTTTTCTAGCTATTTAACCTATGCATTTATCTTTGATGTGCCTGTCCCCACGCGCAGCTGGGCACCTAATGGTTTATAGATAGGCTTGGCAGAATTTAATTTTTATTCTTTTCTAATTTTGACAGATGATATTGATGTTTATTTTTAAGCCTTTTTTTAGATCTTTATCGATTTTTAAATTTTTACAGTTGCACCAAATTACAGGGTTTGACTACGTTTTGCTATTTTTAGTTATTTAAATTTTCAATTGCAGAGTCAGGCAATTATTTAATGTCAGTCACTACTGAGATTCAAAAAGCTAAAGCCTTATAAGCATTAAAACACAAATTGTCACAATCCCATGTCAAAATATACTAAATAAATAGCCTTAAAATCAACAAATCCCCTCCTCTTTTGAACCGGCCGTTGGCTCGTCCATGTGCAACAAGCCTGATTCAAAAGCCTAAATCGCTGCAGTTTCACTCTAAGTTCTTAAGCTGCCTTTTTCTTACTTTGCCTATCTAAATTTAGAGCATCATCATCAATGGAAATATTTGTTTCCTCATTTTTGTATGTGTCCAGTGAAATTGACGTTTACTGACATTTACTGATAGAAAATCGAATCCTTCCAAGCCTATTTATACAATAGCATCATTCCCTGGTGCTCGGTGCTAGCATTAGCCCCATAGGGGTCTGAAAGAGTCTCTGTTTTCATTGGATATAATTGGGTTATTTTAAAGAAGAAGGGGTATTGAAGAGCCAATCTGTGCTACAGAAGGTGTGTTCTTCCTCAAGTGATGGTCCCTATATGCATTCCAATAGCGAATGCGGGTGCACACCATGCACCGGAACTGGAAGGCTTTTGTAGCTGTGTCCGTTGACCCATATAGCCAAATCTTGCCCCCTTTTCTCTGCGTGCTGAGGTTCTATTCAGAGTGCCCCGTGGGGGACAGATCTAGGATTTCTGCAACTTTACTTGGGTGCCTCTCATACAAGCAAAGTTCCAGAATGCTCAGCAGAGTGGAATACTGTGTAGAGCATATGGTGTGAATTACAGCAAGCAGGGGTGTAAAGACATTGTATGGTGAATAAATTAAAGCATCAAGTCAGAAGGGCAACCACAGAGGGAGAGAGAAATTAAGTGGCCCAGAGACAAGGGGAAAAGATATGTTTTAAGATAAGCTTTGAAAACAAAGCTTTATCAAACAAGCTTCAGACCTCCCCCCATTCAGCTTATCCCAATATCTAGGTCTTTGGGGGAATTTAATTAAATATGATTCTCATTTGTACATTTCGGAAGAGACTGGCTGCATTGCTCGGCTCCCAAGGAGAGGGGGAGCTTATTAATAGTGTCCCGTCACTTTAAATCGGCATCCCATTGGAGCTGAGCCCTAGGTCAGCTATGAGAGCCATGGAGTGAGGTAACATCCGCCCTGTTGCAGAATGATTCCTTGCGAAAAATGTTTGAAACTTTAAAAGCTTTGAGGCTTTAGCTTTACACTGGGTGGCAGCTCACATTGCTGTGTGGTGCCCATTTTGTAAATGGCGAGAGAATCGCAGTTCATGGTGGCACTCCACAATGATCAGAGCATGAAACAGACCAACCATTCCAAATTCATACACAACCTGTCAATAAATAACTCGTCCACTTTGTGGTAGAGTCTGCCAAACAAATGTCCCACACGAGAACTGGCAGGTGTGGATGGAGGATCAGAGACAGGTGGGCAACCAAAGAGTGCAAACCTAGAGGATGCAAAGGGAAGTGATGGAGAAACCAACAGCACAGCATTCAGTGACTGCAGGGGCTGTGCCCTGCATTTGATCACGCCAACGGCTAGGTGGGGAGATATCAAAGGGGGCTAATGAAATTTCCAACTTAATCCTTGAATGCAGCAGCAGCCACTAGAGAGGTGAATGCAAGGGAGAAATATGGGAGCGTCAGCCCCACAAAATATGCAGAGCTTTTACAGCGTCCGTGAGGCCCCTCCGCTAGGTAAAGAATGACGGCTGGCAGCATGCTGTGAGTTTGCAGGGGGGTCTCGCTCAGTATCTGCATCTGATTCGCAGTTCTGCCAGGCACAGACACCACACCGCTCTGCCAATGTACCAAATGCTTTGCCTGCAGTACCCTGCTATTGGAGACTCCACGCTTGGCTCTCCCAATGCACCTTAGCCCTACCCTGCACTATCCCTGCTGCTCAGGCGGTAGGCCTTAGCACGCTTATGCTCCTGTCCGCCCATCCAGTGCTGGCTTCACACAGAGCTCTGCCAATGCACCTCAATCTGCTGTGTAGTGACCCCCCCTGCTCTTGCAGTCCTCAGCCTCCCTGATGCACACGTGCCAACCAGACTGCATTATTAGCTGCTTTAATGATGTGCCATGAGATTTCCAGTGTCACTCCGGCTGTGACCTAAACTGATGGGACCCCAGCAGTGAGGTCAGTGCTGCCTCTTTCTCAGGACCTTAGTCTCAAAGCCTCAGTCATTTCTCCCTCCCTTTGTTCCTGTTGCCGTTGGCATAATGCTGCCCAGGGTGGGGAAGTTCATTTTATTATTCCCAGCCTTGCTAGGGCTCTGAGACCCCCTGTGACAGATGAGTCCCTCATACATCTCAGCTCTGCTGTGAATTGAGCATATTCTGGGTATCCTTCACAGCCAGGCTTCCTGGTGATCTCACTATGCTTCTACCACAACATAGATTCTCCTGCCACTTTTGCCTCCGACATTAAATGTTGGGCCATCACCTCACCCCCAGAGAAATAAGGCAAAATCCAAAGGGTCCTGAAAAAGCCCAGACCTAGCACATCTTCCATAGAAGATCTCAAGCCAAAGCACTCAGCGCTCACAGTCATTAATGGCCCTTTTCACGCCTGGGAGGTTAAACCTGATGTTCCCAATCTATTTGCAGCTTGGAATATTACATTCTACGTCCCTACATTCCCTGTGCCATATTGGATTGGTGCATTGGGCATCCATACAAGCCAGGAATAACTAAAGGTGTTGGGTCCCGGATTGCAACACAAGACGGGGGACCTAGCTTCTATTGCCAGCCCTGCCACTGACTCAGCAAGTCACTGCTTTCCTCCATGCCTTGGTGTCCCCAGGTGTGAAATGGAGCTAATCAGACCTGCCCACCTTTGTAAACTGCCTTGAGGTCTATGGCTGAAAGGTGCTAACATGTGTATTAATGTATCATCATTATTGGTGTTACAGCTACAAAACAAGCCCCGACAGCTCAGATCTGGTAAATGAATCTTTACAGCCTGCAGATTGGCTCTGAAATCTTTCCTAGTCCTATGCTTGCTGTTTCCTGCCAGGCGATCCAGTGTTACCTATCTATTCCCAGCAGCACTTCCAATGCACATGTAGCAAGGTGAATGGAACCATCATTCCATGTCCAAGGGGGCGGAGCACTCCAGCCATTCATCAGCTCGCTAGTCACAGGCTAACATGCTGGATAGCTAGCAGCTATTCAAACCAAATCCAGGGGCAGGAACTCTGGGACATAAGCCCCTAACCCTAACTTAAATGCCCCCACAGTGCTTGGGACATGGGGCTGCAAGGATTCCTCATCCCTGGTCTGTGGGCAAGGGTGCACACTGGGGCAGGTCTGCCCCACTGCAGAATGGGTGCTTGGTGAACTGCTCCTCCTGCAGGTCAGCAGCAGCAGCATCGTGGCGAATGGCAAAGGGACACCCCTTTTGTGGGGTTTCATTGGGCAGCTTTGACTCAGTGCAGAGAAACTCCTGGCAACTTCAGCTCCAAGGCCAACTGACAGGTCAGCAGCAATATTACATACTTGCAATGAGATCACACCGACCCAGGCAGGCAGGCAGGCAGGCCCAGAGTCTGCACAAAGGCCTGGGAAGGCTGTGGGGGTACTGAGGCTTCTCCCACCCTGGGCATATTCAGCCCTCATTTAATCTTAATCCCTCCTGGAATTACTCTACCATTGTTACTGTCCATGCTCCATTCTCAGGCCCCAGCTGAACTCTGGATCCAGGTGTTCCGCTAAGGCCGTAGCATTCAGCAGCTATGAAGATGAGGTTGGCTGAGCCCGTTACAGAGCTGGAGGCCAGATCTGACGGTCCACAAGGTTAAGGGGTGCTTGACAGCAGGGGCAGGACCACACCTCGCTCTCTTTGTAAGCCAGATGGTTCATGCCGGCAGAAATGGCACTGGTTTAATTGTCCCTCAGGACATCTGAGCAGAAAACATTCCTACACAATATAGGCCCTGCTCCCCAGGCCTCCAGCAGCTCACAGCTTTACTTAGAGACAAAAATGTAACTGCCACCTGTGAGCCATGCTGTGCTAAAGATTTTTCTCGCCATTACTGAAGTGGAGGGTTTCATCGCACCTGCTCACAGATTTGCGGCCAGTCTGCTGTGTCTCCCTGCTGCAGTTCCAGTCAGTGCTAGGATGCTTCAGTTCCTATTCTCAGCTGTTTGGTAGCGTTGCAGTGCGCTGCTAAACTTCTTCCAGGTCCCACCCCAGACAGCGTTGCATTTCAGTGGCAAATGAGCTGATTATTGTCTGTCCGATTTGTAATCACTTAGGATCCTTTGGGGAATAAAGGTGCTACCGTGTATAGCTGTAAGAGACACTAAGTTTGAGAGGCAGTGTTGGGTGGTTAGATCAAAGGATGGCGAGCCAGGACTCTTAAGCTGTATGGCTACTCTGCCACTGACATGCTGAATTACCTCAGTCAAGATACTTTACCTCTCTGCACCAGTTTCCCCATTTTTCTGTTGGGGGCTGATAATACTAACTGAGAGTGTTGTGATGCTAAATTACTCAAAGCCAGATCATGACTGGCCTTTGCCTAAGAGCCCAAGTGGAGCAGTGGGCAGGGCTCCCACTCCTTGTGCCCCCCATGAGAGAAGAAAGATAAACCCAAACCTCTAGTCTGCCTGGCGTTGCCCCTTCCTCCAGGCTGTGGACAATTAAAGCATCAGCCCATCAGCACAGCGGAATCCAACATTCCCAAGCAGATGCCATAGACTCCATGTTCCTGGTTGGCTATTAACATTGGCAGTTTGAAAGGGCTGTATAATTGACTTCCAGTTAGCCTTTTTAATACTGTAATTAAAAGGCCTAATTCAACACACAGATTAAAACACCACCACCAAAGCCCAGCGAGGCATTTGCTGCAGATGGCAGTGTCCCGACAATCAGATGGCCTCAAAAGTCTTTTGCTCTTCAAAAGAAGCTTCAAAACAAATAAAGGTTTATTTGCTGGGGGTGTGTTTTGCTCTCAGAATGCTGGCCAAGGGGTGTGGGGGGTGGTGGGGCGAGTGTCATGAGCACAAATGGTGACATACCACTTACGCCACCAGTGGTGCGGGCCTCCTCTGTGGCTTTTCAATCACTCGCTCTCGCACCAGTCGCTGGCCTCAAACCCCCCACACCATCACCATGCAGCCCAAATGGCGGCTGCTCTTCCAGACAAATGATTGCCAGATGGGTCTAGGGCTAAACAAGCAACTAGCTCATGAGTTGGAGCAGTGTCCGCTTTTGGGCACCCAACCTGAGAGTTCTTGAAAGGGCCGGATGCTCAGAAGTGTGACGAGCTGTTAGAGAACCAGAGCCGGTTACGGTGACTCAAGTTGGACCCTCATAATGTAGGCCTTTATTTGTAGCCATAGACCCAGTTGGAAGAACCTAAGGCTAATCTGGACTGCACATTATAAAGCTCCAAGAATAAGGACAAACGCTAGTTACCAATTGACCCTAGCCCAGTGCTAGAACTGGAGTTATGCCTGTATGCCCCCCCTCCCCACAACCTGAAGAAGGGGCACCAACAAAGTACCGCTCCATCGGGGACCACTGACTAACTGCAGCTGACTCTTGTCTTTCCTCACATGTTCCAGCAACTGCACATGTCCTTCTCTGGGGCCTGCCAATGCAGTGTAGTAAAACATCAGCCTGTGAGTCAGGAGACCCTGGGTCACCACCCATCTGCCAGACTTGCCAGGTGACTGAGGTGGGTTACCTTAATCACCCTGGGCCACCCAGTTCCTCCTCTGAAAGATGGGGCTAAGAACACTGCCTTCGCGTGGTAATGTGCTTTGAGGTCATGCCAGAAAGATTTAGCCAACAACCTTTAGGTGCTCCTCTCACAGAGCAAACACAGGCGCTGGGCTAATGCCACAGGACTTTTCTGGTCACACCAGGAGCCAAAACCTGACCCAACAAAGCATTCAGGCCATGTTCACCAGATACTGGCAGATATTATGCGGTCCTAGTCTAGCTAGCCTCAACCCTCGCAACTAAAAGACTGTCTGACTTTGCATAACCAGTGCCTGCGGCATGTGGGTAAGATGAATATCCAGGGGCATAAGCATGGCACAGATATTTGTCAGTGGCTTCCCACAGTAAGTACAGTGCCATGGATAGGTGGGTGGGGGTCCCAAGGTAAGCGAAGTGCAGTGGCTGGGTGAGGTTCCCAGGATAACTGCAGTGCCATGGTTGGGTGGGTAGGTGGGTGGGGATCCCAGGATAAGTGCAATGCTGTGGTTAGTTGGGTGGGTGGGTGGGGATCCCAGGATAAGTGCAGTGCTGTGGTTAGTTGCGTGGGTGGGTAGGGATCCCAGGGTAAGTGCAGTGCTGTGGTTAGTTGGGTGGGTGGGTGGGGATCCCAGGATAAGTGCAGTGCCATAGTTGGGTGGGTGGGTGAGGATCCCAGGATAAGTGCAGTGCCATAGTTGGGTGGGTGGGGATCCTAGGGTTAGCGCAGTGCGATAGCTGGGTGGGTTCCCAGGGGAAGTGCTGTTCAGTGGCTGGGAATGTAAAGGCCCTTCCCTGAAGAGGCTGTGCGACAGCACTGCCGCTCGTCCTTCTCCCTAGGAGCTAGACTGTGCCACTCTCATACCCAATCATTTGTTTACAAGATCTTAATAAAATCTTGATGTGTTGTTGAGCCAGGCTCTGATTTATTGTTCTGATCGGAGATAAACAGCACGGTCACACGGAGCTGGCCACAGCGGTGATGCCTGCAGTGACATCGCCTCCAACAGCACCAGAGGAAGTGTTGTGGGCCAGGTCGGCGGCACCGCTGCCCGAGGGAAGTGTTTTGAGCCAGGAGTGCAATGCTCTGCTACAGCACAATGCCTGGTTGGGCACAGACGGGAACACGGGGGCCTGAGTCCTGCCTCAGCAAGACACAAGAAATGCCAGAGCTAATCAGTCCCTATCCCTGATCCTTACCAGAGACTGACTTAACTGTCAATGCTTTTTTGGGGCTCAGGCCAGCTCCCGGAAAGGGATTAAAGGGGAAGCGTGAGAAGCAAAGCTTCCGTTCCCACTGCAGAGCCAGGGGGAAAGATGCCAGCTTCCTTGAGGTCAGTGGAGAGGCTGGTGGATCTGCCAATGGGGAAAGGAGCAGCCGCTGAGCTAGCTAGCCAGAGAGGGACTGGCCGGCAAAGGATAAATCCAGTGCGTCACCTACTTGCCTGTGTCACATTGGCTGGTTATACCCTCAGATGGTTGCACACTCGCCTATAGCCAGTTCTGGGCCCCTGGAGCTGGGCTCCTGCCTTCCCATCGCCTCCCCCACCCCCCGAGCAGGAATGCAGAGGCCCGAGGAGGGGAGCAGCTGGGACGATTGGAGTTATTTCCAGCTCTGGACTGGAGCTTCCCCGAAGTTCACAGGCATCATAGGGCCAGTGCTGGAGCTTGGCGCAGCGCTAACAGTAACACAGGGCTGGGGGGTCAGCTTGCGATCCAGGCCCACGCCTGCTCTCATTAAAACAAATCGCCATTTAGGACATCAGTAGGAGCCGACTGCAGCTTGAGCCAGCAGTTCAACAACCCCCCATAGCACCAGGTATTTTGCACAGGAATAAAATTCACCTTAAACAAAAACTAACAGAGCATTTGCCATGCTCGCCCCTCCCTCACACAAGCTGGAGGGTGAGGCACGCTGGGTTAACTGCAGTCAGCCCCGTGCCCAGCTAACCCACCTCCAGCCTCTGAGACACTGAACCAGCCCTGTGGACTGGAAACTGCTTCTTCGGTTGCAGTGCCTGGGCAGCGCCCAACTCCGACCTGTGAAGCTGCTGCTAGCGATGGCATGTTACCCAAGTTTGGCCAGTGCTCGCTGGCTCCACCCCCCCGCCACGCAGTTTATTAGCCACGCTGCCTTTTTAACCTTCCACGCTTTGTGACCTGGATTTCTTTTTTGCAACCACTGTGTGATTAAAGGAGACAGAGGAAGCAGAAGGAAAGCAGGTCGGGGTGGGCAGGGCTCCTTCGCTTGGGCAATTGTCTTGGCTGTGACGTGAAGAATAAAACTGGCGCCGTTGCTGAAATCTACAATTTATTTTTCCCGACAGTTCATCAGGGCACAGAGTGAGCAGGCAGCTAGAGCCCAGCCTTTCCCATGTGGGAAAACTTGTTTGTATGGGGAATTATTTGCCTGGTTAGCGAACCAAGACAAAATGTGATGCAGGTAGTGAAACAATAAAATGGAAGCTTGGCGGAAACAAAACAAGGAATTTAGAGCGGCGCGTCTATTGCTGAGGTGCACACCCACTGTGCGTCTTGCCTTTGCTTCCTGCCAGGAGGCTGCCTCACCTTGCTGAACATCAAGGTTGATACCAAAAAAAACTTCTTTGTACCAAAACCTGGGACTGGGCATCTGACCCCCCTGGAATGACATGACAAGGGCATGTGTTGTGCTGGGCCGCCTAATTATACTGGGCTATGTTGGGCCCATGGGGGCCTCCCTGTCCCCCATCAGTCTGGCCCTGGCCAGCCTGCAGGCAGAAGGGAACCAAAAGGGGCCAGCAACCGACAGGGCAAACACACCTACTCTGTGTCTGTCTCTCAGCAACGCTGTCCATTGACTTCTTTTGGCCTTGGATTGGGGGAGGGAAGGATTCGGGGGCTGGCAGCTAAATCAGTCCTTTACAACCCAGTTTCCAGCTCACACATCTCACCTTAGACAGCATGCTATCCTGCCAGGCAGGTTGGTCACATGCTCATGAAGTGTAAGGCCAGGCTGGACCATTAGATTACCTAGGGTGTGACAGGCCATTGAATGTCACCCATGTTAAACATGCCTTTACATTGAGCCCAGTGACCTCAGGGGGCAGCACTGTTGTGTGCAATAGCAGGGCATAAGAGAGACCAAAAGGGGGCCAACAGTGCCTGAGGACCCTGTGAGCGCAGGGAATTGATTATGTGAGATACACCCAGCAGATCCTAGCAGGCATTCCAGGGGCCATGCTGCAGAGGCCCCTAAAACAACCCAGCTCCAAGCTCAGTGCCAAATCTGGTCACCCTACGTGAGTGGGAAACTCCTGGGGGGAATGGAGTGAGGGGAGAGGCTAAATCCTTTTACTGGGCAATCAGCTGCTGCATCCCCAGCTGCATTACACCCATAGTGCTACCACACCCCTCTGGCTTGAAATGGCTTCCAGCATAGACAGGGTTTACAGTTTGGTACAATGGCTCTCAGCACCCTTCCCCCTCCATACAATTTGTCCCAACACCTCTGTTAGCGCCCCACCTGCCACGCTCTGCTAGGGTGACCAGACAGCAAGTGTGAAAAATCGGGACAGGGAGTGGGGGGTAATAGGAGCCTATATAAGAAAAAGACCCAAAAATCGGGACGGTCCCTATAAAATCGGGACATCTGGTCACCCTACTTCTGCACTCATCAGCAGTGTCTACTGAGTGGATCAACAGGGCCAGAAAGCAGTACGCAGCCACCAATAGGTGTGCAGGGCGCCTCTAACCCGGGCATTAGTGGGCGTGAAGCCAGGAAAAACTAAGAGAGTAACAGGGCAAAGGCTGGCGATTTGGTTCAGTGAAAGCCAGACAGCTGGGGCTGCCCCACGGGGATTGTTTATGGCAGTGGGAGCCAAGGGGGCAAGGGACTGTTTGAGGGCAGACATCTTTCAAAGCAAAGGCTCAGCTTAGGCCAGCCAAGCAGCCCCATTGTCTCAAGTAGCTCATTATTTCCCCTGCTTTGGAGACATTTATGTGCCTTGTAAAAAAAGAAAGAAAAGACTATAAATTTCAGGACATAAAGGCGGCTGCCGCCACCTCCAGCCGCATTAGCACGTAGAGCACATGAGCCCGGCAGCAGCTTTCCGCAAGGTCATGGACATGCACGGCTGAGAATCAGGCACTGGGGGCCAATGGGGCAAGACCTTGCCCCATCCTGTAAGAAGGGCCCCAGGCACCACACACACCCACACACACACACATCCCAGGTCCTTGCCTGAGTGTTCCAGAGGCCGTGCAGTGGGGCACACAGGAAATGGGGGGTGGGGGTTAGCTTGCTTATCCTGCCCATGTGGCAGGGCTGAGCTGGTGCCCAGCTAAAGTGTCTGTGCTCGTCGGCTTCCCCACTGAGCATGAGGCCTGAGCACGTATCCCCCTGCTCATTGCTGGTGAGAGGGGTTCCGGCTCCTTCCTGGCCCCAGTCCCCCAAGGCAGTCCTCTGCCTCAAACACCCTCTGCAGCAATCCCACCCCAAGCTGCTCACCTGCCTCCCTCTGCCACACTGAGAGCATGGGCGCGCCCATGGGACAGCCCCAAGGGTGCAGTGGAAACACTCCCTGGACCAGTCACCACCCCCAGAGACCAGCTGATGAATCCCACTCTCACACGCCCAGCGCTTAGGGTGGCAGCAGACAGCAGAGACCAGGCCTGCGAGCCAGGGCAAGGAGCGTGTTAGGACTTAGCCGGGGACTAGGGGGTGTCAGCACTGCCAGGATCTCTCTGGCTCTGGGTACAGCCACACTGCAGTGTATAGTCAGGGTACTGCCTCTGCAGAGCGCCATTCTCCTCCCTCCCCAGTCAGGCCTGCCCGCCAGACCAACCATCTCTTTCCCATCTTTGCAGTCTCCTGTGCTCCAATTTCGCACTTTCGTTCCCATTTCTCTCCACGGCACTCTTCTAGTGCCGGTCATCATCTGATTGCAGGCCCTGCATGCGTGCAATGGGGAGCCGGATCAGCCCTCTGCCATTGGCCTGTTGCTGCACACTGGCCCTTTCCATTCGCTTCCTGCTCCCTCTCCTCTTTCCCCCACTGTACCACACTTCCTCTCTACACACATCCTTCTCTCCCCCTTCCCAGTCCCCCCCACCCGGCTTGGCATGGTCTCAATCCCCCCCCGCCCACAGCGGGAGGCCCTGAAGAAGGTTATGAGTTTGCCCCTTCCATCCTCAAGAGCAAACTGAAGAGTTATGAGCTCCATGCAGGAAAAGACGTTTATGACCGCGGGCTTCTTGACCCACCCATAAATCCCCATGGCTGCGCAATCTCCTTTATTATAACTGCAAATAAGGCCCTGCGGACTCTCAGCATCTCTGCCAGTTGGCTTGGTGCGCTTACCGTCCTGTCATGGAAAGGAAAGCCCCACCGCACCCTTCCCGGCTTGGCTGTGAAAATGACTTAGGGCAAGACCAGGTTTAGAGCCAACGGCCTTAACCACCAGCAAGGGGGCTTAATGTCCCTCACAGCTAAGCGCCCCTGAATGGAGCCGTGGTGACGGAGGGCTTCTGTTCATGAACCAGGATTTCCCTGCACCTGCCCCGCAGTCCCCAGAACCCCCCTGTTTATATGCCGTGTGGGCTGCGTGTTGAGAGTAGCACATGCTTGGCAGCGTTTCAGGCCCGGCACCTCTCCGGCAGCGAGCGAGGGTGGGAAGGAGCCGGCAGAGGCGATGGCGTACAGAGCACTGAGGACACAGGGCAGGAGTCAGGGCAGGGAGGCACTGGTGCGCCCATACTAGGCATAGTCCAGGAAGGGGCGTTGGCTATTTGCTCTGGGCATCCCTGACGGGCATTGCTGCCTGGCCTTAGCTAATTCCCATCTACACTATGCCACAGGCAGGGCCAGCTCCAGGGTTTTGCCACACCAAGTGGTGCAAAAAAAAAAAAAAAAAAAAAAAAAAACAAAAAAACGCCGCGATCGCGCTCTGCGGCGGCAATTCGGCGGAAGGTCCTTCGCTCTGAGCGGGAGTGAGGGACCATCCACCAAATTGCTGCTGAATAGCTGGACCTGCTGCCCCTTTCCGGAGTGGCCGCCCCAAGCACCTGCTTGCCAAGCTGGTGCCTGGAACTGGCCCTGCCACAGGGAGGCTTTCCACAGGCCACGCAGCCTGTACCCCGAAAGCTCCTGAGGTTGGGGAAGGGAGGGAAAGCAGCTCTAGTCCCCCTTTGCAGCCCTCATATTCTGTGTCCATTCCAGGGGCTACTTGGCCCCTGTGCAGCTCACAGCTACCTCAGTCTGTCCTGCAGAAAATACCCATAATGTAGTGCAGACCTTCCATCCACCCCTCATGACAGGAGCTGGGGGTGGGAGGGCATGGCCTGGGTACAGCCTAAGTGTAACTGGGAGTCGGGCGCAGAGCACGCCCGGCCCAGCGCCAGTGGGGCTACAGGAAATGCCCACAAGCCCATGGCTCTTCTGGCACCAGGCCCCTGCTGTGCCCCTCCTGCTTTTCACCTCTCTGGCTACATCCGTTTCTGTTTGTTCCTTGTTTCCCTTTTCTATCAGCGCTTATCGCACTTAATTTCAGCACTTCTTTCTCTAAACTACCCTCCTGCTCTTATCTCTGCTTCAGGGTCAATTTTTTCCTCTCTTCCTTTTTTTCACTCTTATCTCTTTTTTTCCTCCCCTCTATGCTTTTCTCTTTCTCTCCTGCCATTTCTCTCTGTCAGAGCCCATTTTCCATCTACATCTCTCTACCCTGGTCCCTGGAGCTCCCTCCCCACACCTCTAGTTCCTAGCCATGCCCCTGCCTTGTCTCTGGGGCCTGAGCCTGTTCTCAAAGTTAATGGCAAAAATTCCCACTGAGCTTCTTGGATGGAAGCAGGATCGGGCCCCCTTTCTCAGTTTTATTATTTTTCTTTCCTTCCTTCCCTCTCTTTCTTTCTTTCCTGACATTCCTTCCCACTCCACCACCCCCAGAGCTGTTTTCCCTTCTCACCCAGAGGCCTCTCCCCAGTCACATTTTGCCCGCTGGTACCAATGAGTCTTGGTATAGTGAGAGCTTTTTGGCTGCCAACATTCATGTGCTTTGAAAACTAATCTATGCTACCAGCCACTGGGAAGTGACAGAGAAAGGAGCCGGACCCCAGAGCAATGCTGTGCTAAAGTCTAGGTGGAGCACAGTGGGGGTGTGGATCAAAGCATGAACCTGCTGCTGCCCCGTTTTGTCCAGAGCCACCTTAAATGGAGAGCGAATCCACAGACACTGCCAAGCCCAGACAGCCCTCCAGCTAATGCAGCACCTTCCCAGCCAGAGGCCAGGAGTGAGGTGAGAGACTAGCAATGAAGTCACAGCTCCTGTCATGTCCCCACATGCTTCGCCCTGCCAGGCACCATCATGCCATCTAACCTGCACTGAGCCTGACCCAGCTACTTTCTAGCCAGCTCCCTACTTCACTCCGAAAGGGAGGCAGCCAAGGAATCACACCATCTTCTCCTGTACAGATCCCCAGCCGCTGAAATCGCTCAAGAGTTTGGGCACTGACTACAATAGGACCAGAATTTGGCCCTATGCAAGTTGTGCAAAATACACAGCACTAACATTGCTTGGGTCTGGCGCGCAAGAGCTGATCTTAAGCACAGGCAAAGCCAGCGGCCAATCAGGACTCCACTGCAGGGACTTTGCATCACATGCCAACTCTGCAATTCACCAGTGATCCCTGCACCGGACTCCATCAGCAAGAGCAGAGGGGCATGAAATGCCTCCTTGCTCAAAAACCCACCCCACTCAGTCCTGCCAACAGGGGAGGAAAAACATAGCCTGACAGCTTGGGGCCTTGCTTGGAGTCCCACCCACCCACTTTGTAAGCCTGACAATCCAACCAGCCTCCATCATGCTGCACAACAATGGTGGGAAGGGCCATTTTGGCCATGGGTGCCATGTTTAAATGGGCCAAACTCATTCTATTGTCTTCAGAGGAGTTACACAAGGGAGGTGATTTAGCCCGCTGAGCTTAGGAGACAACCTGGGTTAGTGCAAGAGAGAAAGAGCCCTGCGAACACACCTGCACCATCAAGCGTAAGTGTGGGCAGGTGGATGACTGAAAGAGGGGACCAGGGACCTGCTTGGGGCTAGAATCTTTTCTGGGTCATAAACTTTGTGATGTTCTTTATGCCCAGCCTCAGCATCCTCTAGTTATTTATTATCAACATAGTTAAAAGAAAAAAAAGGGGGAGCCTATCGTTTTATGGCCATAGCTAGTGGGTCTGATCGATTTACTGAAATTCTATAGTTTTATGATTAAACCCAATACATTTTACTAGGTCTTTTTTTATTTTCCTCAGGATTCAAGGCAGCCCAGTTTTGACTGGAAAGGGGTGAATATGTAGCAATGGAATGGATCATTTCCTAATCCATCATCATTACATGCACAACTAAAGAAATATTATCCCCTGAAAGATATTTGTCCTGCATTCCCTTTAAAACAAGCATTATCTGACCACAAAGCAATAAAACCATGATTAAAATATGGACCTCCAGCTCCTGTAAAGTCTTATATTTTACAGAAGCACTTGAGGTAAATTTCAGCACTAACTTTACACTGCTGTTGAAATCAATGGGGGGTTGGACTTCAACCTTGAATTGAATCCTGTAGAACTAAATGGGGAGAAACAGGTGCTGGGTTTTGAAATTGTCTGTGAAAGCTGTGTGTTACAGCAGCTGTTGTCACGACACCACCTCCTGTAACCACGGCTCCGGCAAATCCACAGTTTTCTGTGATTTTGCCAGGTGCCAGATATGAGCCAAGTAATAAGACATTTCACTCAAATTACCAGATTTATTCCAGCAGCACTTTAATAGCTAAAAATCGATAAAACTACATTTCCCAGCAGGGCTTTATCATATGCTAAAACTACAGCCCATCACCTACATATACTAAATTCTCTGCTAGAAATAAAGTGCAAAGTTTAGAAGACAGATGGCACCATTTGTGATACCAGTAGGATAATACTGTAATAAATCTGTAGCCATCCAGGCACTTCTCGGTTGTCAATATGGCACATTCCATGGCCACTGGGAACGTCTCAGCAACAGCTGGAATAGAAATGGGATGCTCCTGCTCTCAGAGATCAGACACGTACCTGTGAGGTATAGGGCTTATGACACACAGGTAAGCAGTTCTGATGCATCTAACAGGGAGCAGTGGCATACATGCGCGCACATCCCAGCCAGTTCATTACAATATGTTGCATATGCAGGAACATGGTGGAATATTGCTATTAGTTCAGTGCAGGTTATTTTACTCGTAGTTACAAGATCACTGTAAATCAGCATTTAATATTGGAACCAATATACTGGCCTGCCCCAAGCTAAGCATACCAGCCTTTCTGCACGGTCTGTGCTCAGAATGACTTTCTTCAGCATTGCTCAGTAACCTCCCAAAGGGCATATTATTTTATGAGAGTGAATGGGAAGTTGGTTAGCATCGTGTTTCCACCAGTCCAGAGAGCCAGCTGTCCAGGGCCGAGTGGTCTCTGGTAGCTACAAAGGAAGGTCCCTTTCAAATGCAGTTTGACTGGACGCTGGGGATTCAGCAATATCTTCTACAGAAGCTCCACCTGCTGCTGGCTCTCTCCAGAGTGCTGGATTACCGATTCTCTGCCCTTCCCTTTCATTAGTGTTCTGGTGATGACTGGGAGAGCCAGTTAACTCTGTAAGCATGTGTAACGATGTGGTTCTGGAGGGACGCAACTGAGAGTGCCAATTTAGGACAAATTGCTCAAACAGGGCAGTTACAGCCCAAGGCTGAGGTTTTTCCACCTCTAAGGTAAACCAAACCAACCAGACAAAGAGGACTTTGGTCTCACCTCACTGGCTAACCACAAGTCACACAAGCAATTTCCTTAGACACTCCAGTTTCCCAGTATCACCACCAGTGCCACTCATTATGGGGACAAATGGTTATGAAAACCAATATCCCAGTAAAAGAAAAAAGCTTCTCCTGATCCCACAGGACCAAGCCCCAGACCCAGGTCAATATACAAATCAGATCTTACCCACAATCACGCTGTTGCCAATCCTCTCGAATCTAAAATCTAAAGGTTTATTCATAAAAGGAAAAAAAGATAGAGATGAGAGTTAGAATTGGTTAAATGGAATCAATTACATACAGTAATGGCAAAGTTCTTGGTTTAGGCTTGTAGCAGTGATGAAATAAACTGCAGGTTCAAATCAAGTCTCTGGAACATCCCCAGCTGGGATGGGTCCTCAGTCCTTTGTTCAGAGCTTCAGTTTGTAGCACAGTTCCTCCAGAGGTAAGAAGCAGGACTGAAGACAAGATGGAGACGAGGCATCAGCCTTTTATAGTCTTTTCCAGGGGTAAGAACACCTTTGTTCTTACTGTGGAAAATTACAGCAAAATGGAGTCTGGAGTCACATGGGCAAGTTCCTGCATACTTTGCTGAGTTACAAGGCGTATCTGCCTTTTCTCCATGGGTCAATTGTATAGCTGATGGTCCTTAATGGGATATCAAGCAGGCTAGGCAGAGCTAACACCAACTTGTCTGGGATGTCTCCCAGAAGCATAGCATAAGTTTGAAATACAGACAGTATAGAGCCAATATTCACAACTTCAACTACAAAATTGATACACATATATAGACAGCATAATCCTAACCAGCAAACCATAACCTTGTCTTAGACACCTCATTTGACCCCCTTTTTACAAGATTTGGTGCCACTACAGGACTTTGGTTGCAACCATGTTCTATATGGTCCCAGATTATATCAATAACGTCACAGCATGTTGGAAGGGGAGTCCCACCTGCCCATGACCTCTGCAACATAGCACGGGAATCAGGTCTGGCTGCTGTGTTGTGTCACTTCTCTCAAGCAGGCCCATCACCCTTCACCAACCTGCCTCCATTCACCAGGCCATCTCCATTCTCCACTGCGTTAGCTCCTGCCACTTCATCCCCCTTCTCCATGCCATTACACTCAACCAGAGCATCACCCTTACCCTGAAAGATCGCCGGTCCCTAGTAGGTCACCATTCCCCAGCGCCGTCATCCATCAATGTTCCAACATCTGCCCTAGTCCATCACTCTCCCTGTTACAAGCCCATTACCGTCCATCAGTCCACCATTCTCTGCACTTTCCCTCCCTCCCTTTACCACCTAGCCTTAGTTCCCAAGCCTATGATGTTCCCCAGGCTTGAATGCTGCTAAACTAATTAGCTCAGTACAAAGACTGCAGGATAATTAGAGAGTCCTGTGAAAGCAGGAAACTAGGGCAGCTCGCCTTAAATAAAGGCAAAGAAGCAATTCTACACACTGTTGATGACCTGCTATTGGCCCTCACAGATGATTACATGAATCTCTCCTCCTCTAGCCTCTCCATTTAAAAACATATTTATCATAGGTGAGTGGGTCACCTGCCTCCATTGCTTTGGGCGGTTGAAAACCTGAAGACATTTTCTGGAAGAGGCGGGAAGTTATCTCCTTAAAACTCACATCTTCTGCCAAGGCTGTTCATCCCAGTTCTCTCCAACCTCCCTGAAGTGATGCTGAATGGAGGGAAAGAGAAACCATGAAGAAAACATGCCACTGACCGTCACCACCATTTGACTCCCGCTTTCCCTGCAAATGAGCTTTTCTCCAGCTGCTGTCTGTGTTAAAATGCTCTGCCCACTGTGGGTGCTACTTAATGAATTACTGATATCTAATAACTTGACATTCAACCTCGGAGTCTCATTCAGAGACTGCTTAGCAAGAGCTGGGCTGGAACTCTGATCAATATCCCCCATCCAAGTATGCAGGATCTGGGGTCTCCTATGCCTCTTGAAGCCAATGGGAGTTTGTCCATTGACTTCATTGGGAGTATAGGCAAGCCCGGCATTAAATCCTTTAGCTGTGGCACCCTGCCTGGTAGAGGAGTGGGCAAACCATCCTCCACAGAGTATCAATGGCATTTCTTGTTTTAGGAAGGGGGATCTGAGCGTCACACGAGGCGCTCTCTCCCGCCAGGGGCTGAAACACATACTCTAAGCCACTGACAACCGTAGTAGCTCAGACGCAAAACTTGGGTTCCCCACAGGGAAGATCTGTATGCCACCAGCCTGGCCCATTTAGAATGTTTCCCACGGTGATGAGCACAGAGAGTGTTGGCTGTCCAATGGGGAGCCACTCCCGCATTCCATGGAAACAAAATCATTCATTTCCCCGACACCATCTCTCCTAAAGACAAGGAGCTTCTCTGGGAGGCCATAAACCTGTAGCCTTCTCACTGCCCTTTGCAAATGCCTATCATTGGGTTTTGAAGCAAATTTCAATGCTGGCAAATGGTGCCAGCTGGGCAGCCTCCGAGACTCAAGATTTCAGTGTCTCCACAAAAGAAGGTACTAGTGTGACCTTGGGCAAGTCACGTAATCTCTCTGTGCCTGTTTCCTCACTGACAAAAAGGAGGTAGTAGAACTTGCCCATTTCACGGAGTATTGGGAGGATAAATTCATTAATGATTTTGAGGCACCATGTAGGTCTGAGCAGCTCCCGTCAACTATAACTGCAGTTGCAGTGGCTGGGAATGAGAGTCATACCTGTCTCACATTGGCTCTCCACCAATAGAGACACTCAGAAGTAGTGGGTACTTTTGAAAATGTGGGGCATTTCCACCCTCAGCTATACAGGTGTAACTCCCCTTGGTTTGTGTACCAGCTTATAAGACTATCACATCAGATTTTGGTTGCATTTATACTTTCTTGTTCTCCCAACTGGCAGCTTTTTAACAAAGATATGCCTTCCTCAGGAATTCATTTCAAAGGGCTTTGCAGTTGGTTTTATGTATGATTTTGTTTGGAGCATGGGGAATGCGCAGTACTCTTAAGTATTATTTGGATTCATTTCAATGGATCCGGCTGTAATTTAATTCTCCCTTTGGTCTTGGAGGGGGGTCTTAGAGGGTTCTCATTGTAAGGTTGTGCTTTAACATGGTACCAATGAGACTTGACACAATTTCTTACTGTATATTATGAAAAACAATGTGTAATACTTGCAGTTACAACGCAAACAGGTCTGCTCTGTTCAGTGGCTGTCATGCCACAGGGCAGGCTCGGCCTCCACGGCTTTTTGGTGAGCCTTTCTGGGAGTGTATCCCTCTTAGTGCTAGACCCTGGCCTCCCTTTCTCAAGGGTCCCACACTGGGTCCCTGACTTCTGCACCTCTGTTTCTCACCCAGTCTTCAGCAGGGCCAAAGGAGCTTGGGTCATTGCTGGAGTATCTTGGGAGCTGTTTAACCAGCAACTGTCTGCAGCAACACAGGACATTGTTCCCCAAACCAGAGATTATTTATTAGGCAACAGGCAGACAGTACTTGGGTACATCGAGTTCAAAAGGCAAAGCAAAGCATAGACATGTAATTCTCCCCTAACCTGTCAGGTTGTCCTTGCTCAGCTGGGCGGGTCCCTCTTGGCTGTGACCTGGAAGGCAGACTGCATGCTTGCAGCAAGCTCCCTCTGACTGTGTGTCTGAGCATCAGCTCCAACCCTCTGGCAATGCACTCACCCCCTCCCTTTTTGCAAGCTAGCAGCTAGAAGCTGTTTCTCTCCCCTTTGATCTGGCCAGGGGAAAGTAAACTATTCTAGCCATGGTAAAGCCAGACAAGTGGCTTCTCCATTGCTTCCTCCATGACTCTTGTCTGTGTCCTTATCTTACCTTTCCTGCTTGATTCTTTTAACAACCCCTTTTGATCCAACTTTATAGCAAGTAACCCAGTCTAGACAAACACAGAGAACTGCACCAGAGCCATAAAAAAATAATACCGTTCTTTCCCAGTTCAACACATCAACCAATGAGCATCAACAGAATTTTCTGGTCAACAGAACATTCATAGATTCATAAGGCCAGAAGGGCGCATTGGCTGACCTCTTGCGCAGCACAAGCTAGAGAACCTGATCCAGTAATTCCTGCATCAAGTCTATAACTTCTGGCTGAATGAGAACATCTCTTAGAAAGCCATCCAGCCCTGACTTAAAGACAACACATGATGGACAATCCACTTACACTTGTGATTGACAGTTCAACTAAAAAGCTAATTCTTAAAGGCACAGTATTAAGATAGCATCACTGTGTTACCTGTACTACAACTCCCATCCCTTCTCTATCAATGGTGGCTTGCTTATTTTAACATCTACAAATTCCTATGTGTAACAGGGTTCACAACCCACCCCTCTTCCTGGGGCCCACTTGCCCTCCCCAATAAGGCTTGGAGGCACCTCAGGGTTGTACAACACCCATATCTTTATTTACTCAGCATTGTCCCACCACCCATGTCCATCTATATACAAGCTTTACAGGTTTAGTTACCTCCTTTACAGGCAGCATCAGCCTTCAGCTGGCCAGCGTCTGCCACACCATGCCTCCTTCTGGCTCTCTCCCAGCCTTTATAGCCCTTGACTTGTCAGGCCAGCAGGTGTTGCCAATCCTCAGGCCAGCATCAGGCCTTTTCCATCAGCCCCAATCTGCTTCCCTTGATTGGAGCTGACCGGACATGAGCTAATTAGGTGCTTCTGCACCAGCACCCTGCTCTACTATGGCACCCATCACTGCGGGTACCCAATTCACAGCTCAAAAATAAGCCATTTCCATTTTTTCCCACCTCTCAAGGGTTAAGGATTTGTGGCCAAGGATTTATGGTAAAGGCAGCAGAATAAGTGTTGCAGACTAGCTGTGTGGTTATCAGTGATATCTGGATTGAGCTAATGGATTGGAACAGCTGTTCCTTTTTCCTTGGTGGCTGGTTAAAGGGACACTGGCAAGGTTGATTAGCCACAAAATTGGACCTTCCTTTTTTTTTATTCCAGGGCTCTCAAGTGGTGACAATCTAAATGAGTGAGATTTAATATAAAAAAAAAAGAGTGAGATGTTCAAATGCCTCACCCTTCATTGCAAGAGGGAGCGGCTTTAAAAATGGATTAAAGTGACTGCTAAGCAATTGATGCTTGAGAACTGGTTCTGCTCGCACATCACTTTTACACAGGGGGTAGCTCTATTAACCTTGATGTGTTGCTCCTGATCTACACAGATGCAAATGAGAGCCCAATCAGGTCCTTGCACTCCACAGGAGTGAGCCCCATCAGGTCTGGTTTCTACCTTCTTGCCAAGTACAGGAAATTGGGGCGTTTTGCTTTCAAAACAAATGCTTTGATGCTCTTTTCGCTTAAAGGGGAAAAAAATCAATTTGGCTGGCTCGCAGAAGCAGCCGCTGAAGACGTGTATGTGACGGGGGCTTATGCAATGCAGCCTCCCAGGTGTGTTCTCTGCTACTTAGCATCACATTTTTGAATACATCGTATATGTCTGCTTGCTAGAAACAGCCCCAGATAACACCAAGAGGAAAGAAAGCGCTGAGAATATAGGCCCAGACTTTTAACCCCTGGCCACCCTTTTTGTGCAACTTGGTGGCACAATTTTGCACCCACAATATCTGCAGGTACAATGTAGATCATTGAGGGCTAGATTGTAGCTTGGACTATATGTCTATTCAGGGGCGTAATGGGAAATAATGCCCACACCGTCCTCCCCCACACACACCATTATGCTCTTGAACATGCAAGAGAGTACATTTATAAAGTTTGTGGACAATACCACGCTGGGCGGGGTTCCAAACGCTTTGGAAGGCAGGATTAGAATTCAAAATGATCTTGACAAACTGGCAACATGGTCTGAAATGAAGAGGCTGAAATTCAATAAGGACAAATGCAAAGTACTCCACTTAGGAAGGGACAATCAGTTGCATAAATACAAAAGGACTGTCTAGGACTGCAGAAATGGATCTGGGGGTTATAGTGGATCACAAACTAAATATGAGTCAACACTGTGATACTATTGCAAAATAACTGAACATCATCCTGGGATGTATTATCTGGAGTGTTGTAAGCAAAACACAAGACGTAATTTCATAGATTCATAGATTCTAGGACTGGAAGGCACCTCGAGAGGTCATCGAGTCCAGTCCCCTGCCCACATGGCAGGACCAAATACTGTCTAGACCATCCCTGATAGACATTTATCTAACCTACTCTTAAATATCTCCAGAGATGGGGATTCCAAAACCTCTCTAGGCAATTTATTCCAGTGTTTAACCACCCTGACAGTTAGGAACTTTTTCCTAAGGTCCAATCTAGACCTCCCTTGCTACAGTTTAAACCCATTGCTTCTTGTTCTATCCTTAGAGGCTAAGGTGAACAAGTTTTCTCCCTCCTCCTTATGACACCCTTTTAAATACCTGAAAACTGCTATCATGTCCCCTCTCAGTCTTCTCTTTTCCAAACTAAACAAACCCAGTTCTTTCAGCCTTCCTTCATAGGTCATGTTCTCAAGACCTTTAATCATTCTTGTTGCTCTTCTCTGGACCCTTTCCTGTTTCTCCACATCTTTTTTAAAATGCGGTGCCCAGAACTGGACACAATACTCCAGCTGAGGCCTAACCAGAGCAGAGTAGAGCGGAAGAATGACTTCTCGTGTCTTGCTCACAACACACCTGTTAATGCATCCCAGAATCATGTTTGCTTTTTTTGCAACAGCATCACACTGTTGACTCATATTTAGCTTGTGGTCCACTATAACCCCTAGATCCCTTTCTGCCGTACTCCTTCCTAGACAGTCTCTTCCCATTCTGTATGTGTGAAACTGATTTTTTCTTCCTAAGTGGAGCACTTTGCATTTGTCTTTGTTACACTTCATCCTGTTTAACTCAGACCATTTCTCCAATTTGTCCAGATAATTTTGAATTATGACCCTGTCCTCCAAAGCAGTTGCAATCCCTCCCAGTTTGGTATCATCCGCAAACTTAATAAGCATACTTTCTATGCCAATATCTAAGTCGTTGATGAAGATATCGAACAGAGCCGGTCCCAAAACAGACCCCTGCGGTACCCCACTCGTTATGCCTTTCCAGCAGGATTGGGAACCATTAATAACAACTCTCTGAGTACGGTTATCCAGCCAGTTATGCACCCACCTTATAGTAGCCCCATCTAAATTGTATTTGCCTAGTTTATCGATAAGAATATCATGCGAGACTGTGTCAAATGCCTTACTAAAGTCTAGGTATACCACATCCACAGCTTCACCCTTATCCACAAGGCTCGTTATCCTATCAAAGAAAGCTATCAGATTGGTTTGACATGATTTGTTCTTCACAAATCCATGCTGGCTGTTCCCTATCACCTTACCACCTTCCAAGTGTTTGCAGATGATTTCCTTAATTACTTGCTCCACTTGCTCCATTTCAGCACTGATAAGGCCAGCAGGAGTCCTGTGTCCAGTTTTGGGCACCACACATCAGGAAAGATGTGGACAAGCTGGAGAAAGTCCAGAGGAAAGCAACAAAAAAGATTAAAGGTCTAGAAACCTGATCTATGTGGAAAGATTGAGAAAAAATGGGTTTGTTTAGTCTGGGGTAGAGAAGACTGAGGAGGGGGGACATGATAGCAGGCTTCAAGTATGTAAAATATTGTTAAAAAGGTGATGGTGATAAATTGTTCTCCTTATCCACTGAGGACAGGATAAGAAGCAATGGGCTTAAATTGCAGCAAGGGAGGTTAGGTTGGACATTAGGAAAAAACTTCCTGTCAGGGTAGTTAAGCACTGGAATAAATTGCCTAGGGAAATTGTGGAATCTCCATCATTAGAGATTTTTAAGAGCAGGTTAGACAAACACCTGCCAGGGATGGTCTAGATAATACTTAGTCCAGCCTCAGTGCAGGGGACTGAACTAGATGACCTATCAAGATCCCTTCCAGTCCTCCATTTCTATCATTCTGTGCTCCCCAAACCTTGAGTCCTGGCCTGCAGAATAAAGGGTGGGACACTTCCACTTACTGCCTCCTGGAGCAGGTGAACAGGGCTGGTTGGAGAATGGTGGAGTCTTGGCTCATCCCCAACCAACCTCCCAACTAGCAGGAGGCAGGGTAGTGATTTGCTGTTAAGAACAGCCACACTGGGTCAGACCAATGGTCCATCTAGCCCAGTATCCGGTCTGACAGTGGCCAGTACCAGAGCTGCAGGAGGAATGTACACACAGGAAATTTTGGAACAATCTACCCTGTCTTCCCCTCCTGGCTTCTGGCAGTCAGAGGTTTAGGATTGCCCAGAGAATGAGGTTACAGTTGATAAAGTCCAGCAGCAAATTACCACCCTCCCAGAGCGAGGGCCTGTGCCTCCTCAAGTCACAATTCCATTCCTGTGATGCTCCAGGAGCAATGGTCCTTTCTGGCCTTAACTGCTGTGAAACTAGGTTTCCAGGCCTTATCCACTAGGCCACATGGCCTCTCAATACACTTCTCCATGCAGGGCTGTGCATGAATAACCTTTTTTTTTTTCAGCTCGTGGCTGAATGAAAAAAAAATTGATTCATGTTGACCCAAAATGAAAAATTTTCAGTGAAATGAAAAAATAATCCCCCAAATTATTTGGTGTCAAATTAAATGTTGACTGGAAATGAAATGAAACATTTTGCTTTCAAGGTTTTTGAGGTTTTTTTAAACTTCTTTTTCTGAAGAAAATAAACTGGAAGTCAAATTCAAAACAAAAAGTCATTTTGAATTAAAAAAAAAGATTTTTGATGTTTGGAGTATTTTCTTTGTAGCCAAAACAATTTGGTGAATTGCCCATGAATTCATGCAATGGTTCAGTTGACCCAAATATGCATTTTCTGGTGGAAAAAAGTTTCATCCAAAATATGTCAGCCAGCTCCACGCCCTAAAACTCACATTTTGTGACTCTTGGAAGGGTCACTGGTAGATGTGCTGCAGTAACCTGGATCTAGATGACGTTAACAAGTGCACAATCCGTGCTCAATGCAGCACATGCAAATTCCAGCAGCACCAGTCTCCTCTACTCTGTGGGGAACAATGGCTTTGATCAACAGAAGATTGCTAAGTTAATTGTAATGATATTCTAATAAAGCTGGGGAGATTAATTATGGCCTTTTATCAGAGTTGGCACTCAGCCATGGGCTTGGGAAATCGTTTCCCTCTGTTTCTTGTCATTTGGATTTAGGAGACGAAAGAGGACAGTTGGGTGCTTTTCTACAGCAATCATGCTCATAGCCCTGTGCCGTTATCAAGGCTTCTAGCTAAATGTGCTTATGGCATGAAAACGGGAGGGGCAGCACGCAGGGAGGGAAGGCAGATAGAGAGAGATGGGGCAAACCAATTACGTATAATGCAGGGAGATTAGATTTCTCGTCAGTAAGTGGCTCGGTGCAGAGAAACAGCAGAGCATGTGGCTGCAGTGCCTGGACCACAGCCATAGCCCACAGCAGTGGGTCAGTCGCGAGGTGGTTTAATCCTTTCGGTGCTGGCTCGTTTCCAGGCCGGGGTAGAGTGGAAATGTGGGACTGCTCACCATGGGGTCTTCCAGAAGGCAGTGGGATGAGACTGAGCAGTGACCCTTCCAGGAAAGGTTCATGAGCCTAATTCTCGGGTACATCAGACTGGCTGCCTGGTGGGTGGCAAGGGGCCAGCCAGAGCAATGCAAAGAGCCCTTGGTGAAACTAAGAATCAGGCTATCCTATTTTTAAGTGATTAACAACCACTCCTTGCCCTTTAACAGCAGATTTACCAGGCACCCAACCAGGTGGAAGACTGTCACAGAAGAAGATCCCCTCCTTGAAAAGCTCGAAGGCAGCAGATCAATCAGGCAGGAGTCGCCTATTTTTACTTGCTGAAAAGGAGAAGGGTCCAAAGGGCCTTCCTGCACCAGGGATGCTGCTACATATGAGCCCTGAGCCTGCTGAGAAGAGAGACTGTGACTCAAACCCGGGAAGGGAATTTGTTCTTCTATGAGCAAGAGAATAACCAGAGGATTAAAGTCGTGCATTTCACTTTCAAGCAGGCAGCAAAGCATCTCTAGGAAATTTCCCGCTGACGGGTCAGGACTCGCAGTAAAAATACTGTTCTTTCAGCCATAGTCTCGCAGCCCCCAGCTGATGTGCTGCAGCAGCTGCCACCAGCCGGGCTCCCTTGGGCGGCTGGCTGGGTGCGGAGTGGCTCACCACTGCTATTGGTGAAGGCAAAATGTAAGCCAAACCCAAAGCTTTTTTCTTTTTTTTAGTGAAGTTTGGTTAATTTTCATTTGCTTGATTCCTCCCTCCCTCCTCCCTTCCCACAATCCGCTGCATTTCCTGATTCCCTCCGGAGTAGATGTGGAAGTAAAGTAGCACAGTGCCGGACTATTTGGGACCCAACCAGAATCAGTCTGTCCTAGGAATCCCAGCCGAGAAGCAGTTCTCTCCAGAGCTCCAGTCAATTTCTGAGGCAAAGGGGGCTGTGATTTTTGGATAAGCATCTGGGCTTTGGCAGGTCTTAGTGGAACTGAACTGGATATCCATCCCAGTTGAGACTCACCAGCCTCTAATGCTGATCATGGACGTGCTGTTTATCTCCAGCAGTCGCTGGACAAAGGAGACTATCCACTGCTACTCCACATCTGCTCTCCCTCCCTACCCTCAGCACAGGGGATAGATGTTGATGTTACAGATGTTGCTGGCTGGTGGGGCTACCCAGGGCTGCTGATGTACCAATACAAACATGGTCTTCGGATGTCCAGGTACATCCTCTCTCCGCACACCCGGGTTCATACACACCCTACTCACCCAACCCTTCTCCATCCCGCCCTTCTCTTCTGCACACAAACACTCCACTTGCACAACACGGGCTCACTCCTCAGCTGGGCCGGTGCATGGTGTGGGATGGGAATGGTGATGCTTTGTCACCTTTTTGCACCTGCAATCCTGGGCCTGCCAGGGTGTGAAAGAGCCTCTGGCATAACTCATAGTAGACAGAGGGCAAAGTGAGCAGAAAACCCTTCTGAATGAGAACAACAGCATTGCCCAAGTGTCAATGGCATCTCGAGGGGCCAGGCAGTGGGGACTCAGCCCTAGTGTCTGTTTCCCTCTCATAAGGCAGGAATTATACTTATATCAAAGAGGGCAGGTTAGGGAGGCGGTTTGAAACAGCAGATAGTGCACTGGACTGGGACTCAGGAGACATGGTTACTATTCCTAGCTTTGCCACCGGCCTGCTGGGTGACCCTAGGCAAGATCCTTGCCCTCTCTGTTGGGAAGGCAGGGCTTGCCCACCATGGCAGGCAGACCACCCAGGAAAAGGCAACCTCCAGTTTCAAAGTGAGAATGTCAGGCCAGGCCAGCTGGTATGTAAAAGTGTGCCAATCACCCACGCTGTATGGGTCTGCAAGGCCAGGCCAGCATCAGTAACACCATGGCAATAGCCAGGTGCGTTTGTTGGTAGTGGAGTTGAACTGGCATTTATGCAGGGCCTTTCATCTGAGATCACAAACCACCCAAGCTGCATAGCTGATTTCCCACGCAAGTGGAACACAGCAGCCTATTAGGGGTGAAATTCGCAAATACTTGGGCACCAAACATCCATTGATTTAAAGGGGAGATCAGGCCCTGTGCTTCATAATATCACAGTGATAACAACATAAACGGCTTTAGGAGGTCCCCTTGGTATTGCCTGTCTTTGGGGGTTCCACCACCTCACCAAACTATTCTGCGTTCCCATGCGTTACCTATCTACCGTTGAGTTCTTTCCCCTGTCTCCAAAGCCACTGCCAGAGAGACAGGATACTGGGCAAGGGGGTCTGATCCAGGCTGGCAATTCCTATGATTCGATGTAATCATTGTCATCCTTTGGCAGGCCCCTCCTCACTCCATGACGCAACGAGACGGCTGCCCTCTGCTGCCTGTGCATTCCATCCAGATATTTCCAGTAAATAAACATTGACACTTTCCATATCATGTTAATTTCACAGGCTGCTGCTTTGCTGACAGTTTTCACACTCCGCTACCATGTCTTGTCAGTTTTATACTTTCAGGCCAACGCCAGCTCACCAGCTCCGATGTATATACATAAAAATAAATGGCTCAGAAACCCCAATAAAGTGACAGATAACGTAATGGGCCCTGGCTTCAGAAAATAAGCTTGTTTATGGAACCTCAGTGCCTCCAAATTTGATTTATGGCATACAGGTTTTCTTCGTCAGTGAGGATTCGGGGCTGGTGGAGCTGAGTTTTGTTTGGGCTGAGCTTATTTGGGCATTGGTACAAGAAGCTGCTTTTGTTAATAGTTGCCCTTGCAACAATGGGGAGGAGTGCACTGAGATGGCAATATCACCAGGTCGTGAGTGGAGAGGGGCATTTTCACTTCCCTAGGTCAGGACGCGTCCCACTGGGGTTTGTCCCAAGTGATCTTCAACCAGACCACCCAGAAATTCCATCCTCCCAGTAGGACCTGTCCCCAGTGCCTGTCCAACATCAGCACACAAGAACTCCATCCCTCTGCCACTGGGATCTTCCTGCACTCATTTCTTGTCTGTCGACCACAGGAATTCCTTCCACTGACTTTCCCCCTCTTTCTGCCAGCTGAAGGTCATTCAGAAAAAAGGCTAGGGCTGGTGTGATCGACTGACTGTGCAGAGAGAGACTAGTTGTTGTGGAAAGGTGCTAGCTTGAATCAAGACCCTCTATTTTTTCCCAAAGCAGGATAACAGTCATGGACTCTAGCTTTCCTACAGTCTTTGGCCTGTCTTCTGAGGCTGCTGAGTGGGGTACCAATTAACGCCAGTTGTGCAGTGGTTGTGGTGATTTAGACAATTGTCCACTAGGAACTGGCCTAAGGCCACCAACTCCCTTCACATCAATCATCAAAGCAGCTGCCACCTAGTAATGAATTTTGGTCACTCGCTACCAACCTGGTTTGGGTTCAACCCAACAGCAAAGGTCACTCAACTTGGATGCACCCTGCTATGATAGACATGCAGCCTGGACTTCATCTGGAGAAAACTGGCTGTGAATGTTTGTTATGTGAACATTTAAAAACTATGTACTCAGCTTGCTCAGTACTGAACTTTCCTCAATGATTGAATTAAGCACCTAAGCATGATGATATTCACCTGTTCTTGTTCTTGGGTTTTATTTGTGCTACAGTGGTGGCCAGAGACCCTGACCAACAATCTGGGCCCCATTGTGCTAGGTGCTGCACAGACAAATGCACGAGAAACTCCCTTCCACAGAGAGTTCCAGTTACACAGCTCATGGTCATGACAAGAGGTGGCAGGTGGAGTAAACAGACAGGGATTGGAGGCTGGGAGACCTTCTCATACCACCAGATATTCGAGTCAACTTTCAGATCAGGACTGTAGAGGGCTGAGGGTGGACTGGCCTTGGCCATCTTTCAGAGTGGAACATCTCTCTTGGTAACATTTGGATTGATACGGACTGCATAGACCTTAGACTTTGGGAGTGAGCTCCTGGCCTTATTAAAGTCAATGGCAAAAAAATTCACATTGACTTCAAGGGATCCAGGGTTTTACCCTGTGGGAGCAAAGCTCAACACCCATGAGCTGCTAGGGCGAATTTCCTTGACTTCTCAACTTGTCGCCTGCATGGCAGTTTCCCAAACTGTAAATGATATACCAAATAGAAAGGATGTTCATGGAAATTGCTCCTGGATAATGCTGCTGGGGGATGAATACTTTAAGGGAATCATAACTAGTCACAACTGACAAGGCACTTGCCCTGATTCTCCCCCTTCAGCAGCCCACCACTGCCCTCAAGCCAGCTTACCTAGTCACCAGAAGATCCCACAAGTGCTGAAGGCTCCTTGAGTAGCACAGAGCCTCTCTAGGAGCTCTTATTCCACTGGTATAGGGAGTGTGGCCACAGCAAGGGGCATGGCCAGGGGGCCCTTTATGCCCATCTGATCCCTGGATTCTGAAACAGCCCCTTAATAGCAGCCATAAATTGGAGCAGCCCTTAGGTTGCTCTAATTTACTCCAAAGCCCCGACCAATCCCTGAGCAGCTAGAAATTCAAAGATGATGTAGAGTCAGTTTTGTACACCCTTCCTGAGCAATGTCAGCCATTCCTCAGCCGCAGCTCAGGATCCAGCCCAGTATATGGGTGCCTGATAAAGCAGGGCTGTGCCAATCTGAAAATGCCTGATGTCATCTAACTTCAGCATCAAGCAGGGCTTGGCTTGACATGCAGGACCCCTAGGAGGATAAAATAGGCCAGAGATCCTGTAGCATTTTGTGTGCCAGACTGCTGAATTCAAGTTCCAAATAGAATAACTAATGATGGCAAAGGCAGTTTCTCAAGCATGACTCCATAGGTAGCCATCCTGCTTTTGTTTGCAGATGGCCCTCATTCAATTTCTTGCTAGAATAGGCTCCTCATAAATAAGGATAATCCTTCATTTGATGCTTACTCCCTGGGATGCCGCCATTGACATCGAGTCTTGCAATTTGTCTTGCCAAGACACACTTATTCCTCAGCCGCTTTGATGGTTATAGTTAGGGCTGGGATGGCATTTTCAGTCTAAGCTCTTGTTTTCAGTGGCTGATGAGGGATTGTTAAAGTGGGATACAGAAGAAAATAACAGCCCCTCCTCCCCCCAGAAAATGATTGGTTGTTTCTAGATCCCAACTACTTTAAAGGTTCTAACAGGTTTGTATCAGCTGGAAGTTACTTATTTCCCATCTCCAGTTTGAACTAGAAGTGCTAAGATAGTATCTATCCAGCCCTTTATCTGCATAGCACCCTCAGAGGTTCTCAGGGAAAAGCTCTTTGGAGTAGGGACCTGCATGAAATATTGAAGGGAGGACCACAGGTTGCAGGAGGGAAGAGTTTGGAGAAGGCACCAGGAACCAGTCTGTATACACGTGGCTGGAATGCCACCTGTAGCTGCAACACCGCTAAACAGTTCTCTTCATAAAAAAAAGAGTTTAGTTCTAGAAACACGGAGTCGTTTCTTGTTATTACCCAGTTTACGGTGCATGAAACATGATGGCAGCGGCCAGTCTACCAGACGCACAGCAAGGAAGAGAGTGTGATTAACAGGCAAACAAAGCAGAATCTCGAAACAGAGCAAACAGGCAGCATGGAGGGACTTAGACCACCGGGAATGCTGGATTTCCAGATGGAAAACCTTGCACAAGCACAAAAACAGTGGAAGCAAGAACTGAGTCCATATAGAGAGCTGATTATGGAGGATAAAGATGAGAAAATGAAGGTAAAGCTTTTTTACTAACTCATTGGGGGGGAAATGAGGAGAAGTGACTGAGATACTGTTGCCAGAGATAATGCCTGAAATACTGAAATAGCTGATAAAGGAGTTTGATGTCTACTGTGACCCAGGGCTGGCGCTTCCACTAGGCGACCCTAGGCAGTCACCTAGGGCGGCAGGATTTGGGGGATGGCATTTTGCTGCCCTCGGCGGAAATTCGGTGGCGGGGGGATCCTTCCGCTCCAGGTCTTCAGCAGAAATTCGGCGGCGGGTCCTTCACTCACTCCGGGACCCGCTGCCGAAGTGGCCCGAAGACGCGGAGCGGAAGGACCCCCGCTGCCGAATGCTCAGAGGAGGAGCTGCCGCCTAGGGCGGCAAAAACCCTGTCACCGCTCCTGCTGTGACCCCAGATAGATTGAGACTGTAGAGAGGCACTGTCTTTTTACCCAAAAGCAAGAAGCAGAAGAGGGTATAGATATTTACATTACAGAGCTGAGAACACTGGAGTCCACATATAAATTTTGGAGACATAAAGATTCCTTAATTAGAGACAGGATCATTTGTGGGACACGTGATGCCAGCCTACAGCAGAAATGGCTTAGAGAACCAGATCTGCACCTAGGAAATGCCTCCAAATAGCAAGGACAGTTGAACTTCCAGGGAAAGGGTCAAAATAACGACAGCCACTACGAAAACAACAAGGAGTCTGGTGGCACCTTAAAGACTAACAGATTTATTTGGGCATTTATTTATTTCGTGGGTAAAAACCTCACTTCTTCAGATGCAACAGCCACTACGGCGGAACGAGTACACAGACTCAAGCTAAAGGAACCCAGGAAGCAGGACACAGACCAGGGCTTTCCCTACACCCCCCTGAATTTCCCCAACACTCCCCCCCCCAGTTTTGTGAACTAGTTACATGCAGTGTTGCCAATTTAGTGATTGTTTGGAAATCTGAATTAAAATTGAAACATTAATACACACTTTAAAAGCATATACAGTGTATGATAAAATACATGTATCTGAAAAAGTATAATAGATTTGAAAAGTATCATAGACTAGCTTTCTTATACAGCTGTTGTTTTTTATGACACTGTCAGTGCATTCATTTCGGTGATGTTGACCAACCTAATATTTTTAAATTATGTTTTGTAAACAAATTCTAAATGAGCTCTCCCTGACAGCTAGTGATGAGCTGGGGGTTGGGAGGAAAGGCTTCAGGACCAGATTGTATTTACATTCACACCTAATCTACCTAAGTATCCAGCAAACAGAGCTGCATTGCCCAAGTGATAGATTTTGGCTGGGGTTGGGTTACAAATCACTTGAATGCGGGGGATGGGGTTAATGAAATGTTGTTATTCTTATTGTATGAGTAAAGGGCAGTAGAACTGTACTTAGCCTGTGCTGATTGAGGGCATCAAGAGAGAGGGTGGGGAAGGTGTTTTGCTTGATGGTCTGCCTGAGTCACAAGTACTATTTGATTTGCCCCTCTCCACTGTTTAAAGACAGAGTTAATTAGGCTCAGTAGATAATCTTTTATTTTGTTAAGTGACCACTACAGCTGAAATCACTGATAATCAGGTCTAAGTGCTTAGACCTGCTGTGGGATAATGTATCTGGAAGAAGAACAGGAGTACTTGTGGCACCTTAGAGACTAACAAATTTATTAGAGCATAAGT
>NC_048307.1:49173130-49349103 GCF_013100865.1 Trachemys scripta elegans
TTTATTGTTGTTTTAGATTAGAAAATGAACTTTACAGAATGGCCAATATATGCACATGCATAAACCAAGTGTCCCCAGGGCTCTATTCCTGCAGCACAAAATTTGCCACATAATAGCATTGAGGCTAAGAGATTCAGAGGATCCAGAAAAGAACTGGTGAGCTACATGGATAACAAGAACAACTATGCATCCGAAGAAGTGGGCTGTAGTCCACGAAAACTTATGCTCTAATAAATTTGTTAGTCTCTAAGGTGCCACAAGTACTCCCCTGTTCTTCTTTTTGCAAATACAGACTAACACGGCTGCTACTCTGAAACGTTTCTGGAAGAGACGGCCCAGTCTACACTAGCAGCGAGGTTCTCCCACTGAGAACTCAGCTGAAATCACTGAGAGCTGGGTGGAACCTCAAGAGACCAACTCACAGAGGTCACAGTGGCAGGTGGCAGCAGAAGGTGACTGCGCAGGGCCATTGGCAACAGAGCGATGGAGTGAACGGTGGCACAACGAACAACAGTGGCCAGAGCGAACAGTGAGCAGCTGAAGGAACGAGCAAGGTGCCTTCTTGCCCCCCACTGGGAGGTGAACTCATGTGAAAGCACTTCTGAACTCTGAGTCTCCACTGACTAAGGACAACAGTGGTGAATGTTAATAAGGCTGTTAAGAATGCTGGAGACACAACACAGTTCAAGCGAACAAACATGGCTGTGGCATCATACTTTCTATTTAAGTAAGAGATACCACATACTACAAACTGGAGGCCAATGTTAAGTGCACTGTCACTTGTTCATCCTGAAGTTGGTTCCGAACAAGACCAGCAAATGCTCACTATCTTTCTGCAAGAAACTCAACTGACTGGCTAGAAGCATGTGGTGCAACAGTGAAAGACTCAACAGTTGAAAAAGTGAAGAACTCTCTCACTACATTCAAAAAATTTGCATACATGGCTGATGAATGCACCGATGCAAATGGGCATCAAGTATTAAGTCATTGTGTATGTTATCTTGATGACAGTGATAGGCTAGTAGATGCATTTCTAGATGTTCAAGTTATAGAAGACACATCAGCTGCATCTATGACAACCCACATCTTAGAAGAGTTAAATGCTTGTCAATTGGACCCCAAAGAGATGGCTGCTTGTGCATTTGATGGAGCTGCAAACTCCTCTGGAAGACATGGTGGAGTACAAGCTTTTCTCAGAGAAAAGTGTAACCCTAATCTCTCCTATACACACTGCAGAAGCCATCTACTCCAACTAGCGCTAGTACAAGCTGCAGACTCTTCAAAAGACAATTAAAAAGCTATAAATTTAATGTCTTCATTATATTCTTTTTTCAGTTAGAGTCCAAAAAGACTGAATATCTTGGAAAATATAGAAGAGATACACTGGGATTGAAGTTCAAATTAGTCCAACCTGGGAAAACCCTTTGGTTTTCTCATGAGAGATCCTTGGCTGTTGTCTTAAAATTACGCCAGCCATTATTACTGGCTTTGGAAAGTATCTACCAAGATAGGATGGATCTAAGTAGTGAGGCTGGTGGATTACTTTTGCTACTAAGTTTAGAGAAGACTATTGCTGTTCTCTCTCTTGTAAGTCTACTGTTGAAACAACTTGGGTCATTAGACAATTTCATCCAGGCATCTGCTACATCATTAGTAGATCTTTGTCCAGCAATAGAAGCTACATTTGGATCAATCAGAGAGCTATCCGTTGAAAAAATACTGGAAGAAGCAAAACTTTAGTCTAGAAGTTGACTAATGAAGGCATTTATATTGAATCCTTAAGTGAAGAGGACAAGAATTGTTTGTTAAGACAACTGAAAACGTTCACAGACTTGATTCTTAAAAACCTACAATAGCGACTGCTAGATTCTATTCAACCTCTACGTAGCTTTTACAGATGCCTGTCCTATAAAACACCGACAGTTGAGTGGAGTGAGGCACTACCAGCAATGGGGCTGCCATGTGCTCAGGACAGAATAGAGAATTTGAACATGGAGTGGAATATCATGCGAGTGAATGAAGATTTGACTTCAACCTCTTTTTTATCATCATTAGTGGCTCGACCCAATCTTTGTGCTATGATTCCTGGGATGAAAGAAGTGGGAATTCATCTCTTGCTACTCCTAGTCACAATAGCTACAGTTGAGCGTTCTTTTGCCTCATTGAATAGAATTTTGTGTTCTGAAAGAAGTTGCCTTCTGCCTGATCATGTGAATGAACTAATGAGCATATCAACTGAAGGAATGGAAGTACCAGACACATGAGAAGCCACCAAAGATGAATGCACTGAATTTAATAGAGTTGTGCAAAATTATAACAAGAAACCAAGAAGGATGTAGATGTAGTGCTTCATAGAAGGCTTGAGTAGCCAACTTTAATTTGTATGATGGTTTTAAAACATGAGTTAAATCTAATAAAATGGTCATGAAACATTTTTCAATGTTTACTATGGTGCCATACAGCCCACCTTCACCCTCATGGTCTCACCCCTCATCGGCCCTGAGCCCTCCCCCCCATAAATTCAAACACCCCCCTAATTTCAATTCTTGGGGAAAACACCGACACAGACCGATCAGGAATGTATGGTCCAGCATATGTACTGTGGAAAGCAGCAAGAAAGGCAGAAAGAATAACACTCAAACAATAACGCAAGGGATGTCAGAAAGAGAAACCACTCTTTGTGCCCCACTGTCACAGCTACCCCAGGAAAGAAAAAAAAGCAGCACTCTCTGCAGGGATCGAGAGTGCAGAGACTGCTAGTGAAGAGGCAGGGATCTGCAGCATGACTAACTGATCCAAAGGCTCTCAATGTACAGGCAGTGCAGAAGAGAGCCCTGATAGGCACAGAAAAGGGATACACTCCGATAGAAGGAGCCCTGGGATGTGCTCTTTGGAATGGAATGATTCCATCCATAGGCGCTGACTTCTAATGGCGCCGGAGAGTGCTCGACCCACCTCTGCCCCAGGCCCTGCCCTGACTCCACCCCTGCCCCGCCCCCTCTCTCCCCCTTCCCCAAAGTCACCGCCCCAACTCCACCCCCGCTCTGCCCCTATTCCGACTCCTTCCCCAATTCCCGCCCCGGCCCCACCTCCTCCCCTGAGCGTGCCACATTCCCGCTCCCCCTCCCCTTCCTCTGGGAACTTGCTATAGCAAGTGCTGGGAGGTAGGCAGAGAAGCGGGGATGCGGCGCGCTCAGGGGAGGAGGCGGAGGCAGAGGCGGGGAGGGGAGCTTGGCTGCCGGTGGGTGCAGAGCACTTACTAATTTTTCCCCATGGGTGTGCCAGCCCCAGAGCACCCATGGAGTCGGCACCTGTGGTTCCATCAGTTCATCTTTGGGCACAAGGTGGACGTGCAGTCACATCAAAGCCATTAGGAAGCATCCTGAAGAAGCCACTGCTGAGTGCAACCAAGTGACGACAACTGTTATTGAGACTCCAGCAGTATGATGCAAGGATAAGGTACTGCCCAGGACAGTCACCACTGGTGGCAGCTATACTGAGCCAGGGGTGCCTTGCAGATTCCAACACAGACGGCTCTGTGGAACATGAGAGAGCCCAGCAGACTTTTGCATCTCTGATGGGATGTTCCAACAGAGCACCAAACAGGATGGGGGGCTACAGGAAGTGAAATGATTAATACGCCAGGGTCAGGGATGAGCTGTGTGCACAAGATGGGATTTGTTGAAAAGCGATGGAGCGGTAATCCCAACAAATTTAGGAGCTGACACCATGAGACGATACATGCTTCGCACCTGGGGTTACAGGCATGCCTGAGATGAGCCAGGGAGCGTATCTATTGGCCAGGCAAGAATGCCAATTGAGAGCATACATGGAACATGTGCTGAGAGTGCAAGAATAGCCAAAGGTGGAGACTATATGGACTCATGAAATCTTGACTCCAGGATAATGTTGGAACAGACCTGCTCACTTTTGATAACAGCAGCTACATGGTCACAGCTGGCGGCGCACCTGGACAGATGGGGCCGGAGCCAGGAGGACATAGCTTCAGCCATAAGCTGGTCTGACATGGGAGAGTCAGAAGAAACAAGGAATACGGAGGACCAACAGGCTGCCACCTAACAGAATGAAGGCAGAAACAGGGTGGAAGCAATAGTGACAACACACACAAGAAGTGGGAGACTGGTTTGAAGATCAGCACACTTGAAGGACTCTGAGTCCGAACAGGCCACAATGGGCCAGCAGTAAAGGGCATGTCCCTACAGTGGACCAGGTACTTACAACCCTGGGCCTCAGCAAGTCAGCCAATGCTTGCACAAAAGACACGACCTCAACAAAAATTGTTAAAAGGACAGATGTAGTAACCAGCATGGAACTTGGAGGGAGGAACGCAGGTTGCTGGAGGCAAGAGTTTGCAGGAGGCACTAGGAAGCCAGTCTGTGTGCACATGGCTAGAGTGCTAGGTGCAGTTGCAGCAGCTCTCTAAGTAGTTCTCAAAATAAAGGTCAGTTTAGTTTTAGAAACCTAGTGTCCTCTCTTGTTACCCCCTAGCATGCAATACATGAAGCCGGGGCTGTCTCTTATTCTGTGTGTACAGTACCTAGCACAATGGGGTCCCGAACTTGGTTGGGGTCCCTAGGCATTACTATAATACAAATAATAATGAATAAAGCCCTGGTTGAAGGAAAGGTCTCTAATAGAGTAGTTACAATGGAGCTGTGCTGCTGGGGGCGGGGACTACAGTTGGAGTACAGGCGCCAAAGATGCTCCAAAGGCAAAAAGCTTCGGTGTGGTGCGTTCACAGATTTTAAGATGAGAAAGGCCATTGTGATCATCTAGTCTGACTTGCTGCATAGCACAGGCCATGGAATTCCACCTAGCCCAATAACTTGTGGTTGAGCTACATTGTATCTTTTAGAAAGACACCCAGCCACGTTTGAATATTTCCCGTGATGGAGAATGCAGCACGTTCTTTGGTAACTTGTTACAAAGGGTAACTACTCTCACTGTTAACATTTTGTACCTTATTTCCATTCCGAATTTGTCTAGCTTCAACCTCCAGCCATTGAAACTTGTTATGCCTTTGTCTGCTAGATCAAAAAGCCTCCCCCCCCCATCCCAAATCTTCCCCTGCATAGGTACTTATAGAGCACAATCAAGTCATCTCTTTACCTTACCTTCTATAAGCTTTGATTGCTCAGGTCATCTGCAGATTCCACGGCAGTTTCAACAAGAGGCACAAACTCCATGGAATAACAGAGGATTCTCACTTGCACTGTGAGCCTGAATCTCCTTTCACTTCTATCGTTGTAAATCAGGACTACCTGCACGGAACAGAATTATACTGTGTAAAATGAATGCACACAGGAGGAGAATCTAACCCTATACGCTGTGAGCTCATACAATAAAAGACTATTGTAATACAAAGGGGCAAAGTTAAGACTGTCGGTATCATGTGCCCTGAGCCACGTCTCACTGAAATCAATGGAAAGATTTCTACTGATTTCCGTGGAAAACTGACCATGCCCTTAATTCTGAATTTCCAGGCTTCTGTCCCATTCAAATATTAATCAAACATTACATTATTCTTTGTTTGTGGGCAAGGGATGTGGATGTTGCTTTGGTTTTTTTGCTTATTTTTCCCCTTGGAATAAATAATTAAAATGTTTTCCCCAGGCTAAATAATTTTAATTTTTTCCCCCTTCAGACTGGCAATAATAAATATTTAACATGTTCTTGCTTCATTGCATCCAGCGCTTTGCCACTTAAAACATTTTTTTATTGTGTGTATTTTTCTTCTTTTAATTACAGTCACCCGGTATCAGCCCATTTGAATAAATAATAAAAATAAAGGAGACGGGGCAGCTGCAAATCTGTTGCTGGCGTGTTTAGGGGAAGCATTTTGTTCCAACACAATGGCAAGGAGAAGCATATTTTTATTGTTAACAATTGCTCTCGCTTCTGTGCCGTGATTATTTTTGCCCTGCGCCTTATCTTTTTTCCCCATTTTAATTGGACCTTTCAGGGCCTGGACTGGGTCAGCGGGGATGTTATTTAAATAATGCCTCGCAAACAGAAGTTAGCTCCATGTTGCTCCTTGTCCAGCCCAGCTGACAATTTTCAAAGCTGGCAGGTTTTCTCCGATGGTGAGATTAAAGCCGTCTGTCATTGGAGAGACACCCTGACTGCCCAGAGATCCTGTTGGGGGTGGCAGTGCCACTGGGCACAGATATAAGGCCATGACCAGGTGTGCGCCTAGGACCCCCCATTTGGAAACTCACTTTCCTCTGTTTGTGGCATTCTCGATCCCATTGGTAAGAACTCATTCATGTGAGAGGCCATGGGAAGTCAGTGGGACAGTGCATGAATAAGTGTTTATTCAAGTAAGGGTTGCGCCATTGGGTTTTAACTGAGCACAGTCCCTGAAGCAACCAAAGATGGCTCTGCATTAGTGAAGGTGTGGGGATTAGGGAGTCCTCCTTTGGTTGCTTCCAATAAATCTAACTTCAGTCTGCTCGACTTTACTTCCCGTTCTTCCCACAATTCCCCATCCACCTCCAACATTCCCTTCTAATTTAATCCCCCCTCCCCACCTCCAGCCTCCCTGTGTGTCTGCACCACCTTTATCCAACCCCCACAACGTGATGGAAACAGGCCTACGTGCTGTGAATGGAGGCACTTTCCCTTCACAGCCTTGCTCACACTGCTTTAGCGCTCCCACAGCTGACCAGACCTAGGACATGCAGTGGCTCCCCACCCCACATGAAGCCCCTTTGATGCTGTGCACCCCCATTGTTCCCAGCTGAGAAGGCCAGGATGCAAGGACTTCTGGCACTGTTTGTGGGTTGGCTGGGAAGGGCTAAATGGCTGTGAATCCCCCTCTCCCTCACCTGGGCTCTGACTTGCATCACTTAGCTACAAGCAACCACCATCGCCCATCACTGGCACTGAGTGAAGAATGGGTTAACCGCTTGGAGAGCCGCTATTGTAGTCCGCCTTGCGAATAGTATTAGCAAAAATGAATAGAAAAGCTACATGAGGCTAATGGGATCTGAGGGGAGCTCCTTAGACAAGTTGATTTCCAAATTGGACTGACTTTAGCCTCATATAAATAAAAATGAATGTGGGGGATAAATCCATAATGGCAGGTGCAGGCACCAATGCATTTCAATATCCCCCTATGCTTACATCACAGACAGATGCTCCATGTCCTGAGAACACCACAACCCCCACCTTGCACTGGCATTCCGCTGTGGCTTGCCATCAGCAACGGCCTCAGATCCTCATGAACTCCTCAGTTGCCAGCAAGATGCAGGGTTAGGGAAAATGAGCACGGCCACATTTGGAACCAGGACAGAGAGAATCTATGGATCAGACCCTCAGCAGGCCTCATGGGGGGCAAAGGGGAAACTATCAGCCATGTTCTGAGCAGCAGCTGTCACTGTGAGAGTGGCAAGGAGCCTGCTGCTGGTCAGCTTTGCCCTCACCAGCAGGTGGCATGGGGTGAGCATGTGTCACTCTGCGTGCAGGGGAAGCTCACAGATAATCGGGCCTGTTCTCACCAGTAGGTGTGAAGAACCCAACCGTTCTGCCTTCCCCAGCAATGGCACAAGGGACGCCTGCTGCAGGTCAGCTTCCCTTGTTCTGTTAAATAAGCTGCACTCAGGCTGTGCTTATTTAAAAACAGAACTTTATCTATAATGTAGAGCAACGTCAGGGGCTGGAAGGGGGGAGGCGAAGAATTGAAATTCCATCAGGCTCTAACGGACCCAGCTCCTTTGCACCTTTGTTCTAGTTAATCAATATGTAATTAAACCTAAATCCCTGCTTAAGAACTTCCAGTGTCAAAACAAACAGTCTGTTTAAGGGGGCCGCCTGGGGCATTAAGACTGGCACCTCTGCTAGACCCTTGTGTCTGTGCTCACTGGGGCCTGGACCAGCCCTCAGAGCCCAGAAATTGTTTTTAGACACAGGGGTAGAAATGAGGGACAAGCCACTGCTGGGATGAGTTTCATTCAGTGTAGGGTTCCTAGGTGGGTCGATAGTCACTTCATTGGAAGGAGCCTGCAGCTGTTCTAGTCACTTCTACTCAGGTTCTGATGCTATGCCCATCACCATGGTATCTGAGCATTCATTAACTCCAGCTGATCCAGTCTGCCATGACCCATAGCTGCCACTAGCACCATGCAGCTGGCAAGCTCTGCCCACCTGCCACGCTGCTGAGAATCATAGAATATCAGGGTTGGAAGGGACCTCAGGAGGTCATCTAGTCCAACCCCCTGCTCAAAGTAGGACCAATCCCCAGACAGATTTTTACCCCAGTTCCCTAAATGGCCCTAAAAGGATTGAACTCACAACCCTGGGTTTAGCAGCCTAATGCTCAAACCACTGAGCTATCCTTCCCCCTCCCTTGATAGTCACTTCTGCCTTGTGACAGAGTGGGAAGTAATCTCAGGCAAAGCCCTAAGCTAGCCTGCTCAGAAACCACAGCCCTGTAGCACTGGGACTAGCCTTCAGAAAATAACAAGGGCAATAACAACACGAGCGGCTTTAAACGATGTGGAATCAATTTCCTTCGCATAAATAACATTGTCTATAACCTCAGCTTTATGAGTCAATATTTATGGGGCAGATAATTTACAATAATAAAAGTGAAATAACTTCAGGGCTGCCTGGGACAGAAATAAATTCTGGCCTAAAATGAGGGCAGTCCCATGTAGCAAGGAATGGTCCAGAGGTCTGGGCTTCACCCACAGTAGCAGCTACTGTTATGGCAGTGGGGGAGGCTTGCATCTGACCGGCAGGTGTTGCTATGACAGCACTGGAACAAACCTGTAACCCACCCACTCCTCTCTCTGCAGCAGACAGCGGGCCAGTCTGGGAGCAGATGAGCTTTGACTTTAACACCAGGCTCTGCTGCAGCCATGAGCAAGGAGATCACAGAGAGTCCGTGCAGCTTTTGCCAGCAGATGGCACTGTGGTGATGGGGAAGCCAGCAACTGGTCAGCTCTGGATTCAAGATCAGGAATCGAAATAGCAGCAAGGCAAGCTGCAGCTCTGACTACGTCAGCAGGTGTCTCTGTGACAACAGGGGAAGCCTTCAGAGCTCTGAGTATGAACCTACCGATCTCCAGTCCCTTGCATGGGCTGTAGACACAGGCGATAAAAAAACAGCCATTGCCACCAAAGAGCTAAAACCTAAAGCCTTGCTCCTGCAGAGAGAGCCATAGCTTTATGCACGGTGTCGTCTTATTGAAATGGACTTAAGCGGGACTCCTCACACGGCATGAAGTTAAGCGCATCCATAAGTCTCTGCGGGATCGAGGCCTCGCTATATGATGAGAAACAACAGGTGTACAGAGCCAACAGATGTGGGGAAGCACAGGGCAACCGCGAGATGATGGCAATTAGTGTAATAAACAGAGGTCACAGCAGAGCAGCTGTTTAACCATTGTCAAGCAGATCAAACAAAAAAACACACAAGCTCGTTTTTTGGCAAACGCTGTCACGGCTATTCCAAAACCAAAGCATCACCCAGTGTTATTACAAGGGAAGGACCCTTCCCTCTGCCTGGGGGAAAATCAGATGGCTGCCTTCATGTTTGGCCACATTTCTAAACACATTGGTGCCTTGCATTCCTGAAAAATGGAACTTTTCAAGTAGATTCAATATATATTTGTAAAGTGTCACCTAGACACAAATCTCTCGGCATCAGTGATCTCCCTCTGGGACACACAACACCCTCCCCTCCCTAGCTGGGAGCACAGCCAGGATACATAAGGATACACAGAATACCTCCGTTAACACGCCTGCCCAGCCTGTTTTAATGAAGGGCAGCTGGATGGGCTCAGATAACAATGGAACACACCCCAATGCCCCAAATTCCACAAATTCCTGCCCCATTAGTCCTCACCTGGACAGAGGCAGCATCCGTGGAGAGCAGACGGTGCTTCCATAGAGCACCAGTTCTAGGGGAGTGAGGTGGAGAGACTGGGTGAAATGGACCTTGATCTGGCGCCCACAGCAGGTATGAGATAAAGCACTGGGCCCCATTCACTCCAGCTATGACCCTTTGGAGCAGTTGCATCAGGGACCAATCGGCTATACGATCTTTCCTCCCATTATAACATAAGGTGCAGAGGAAAGATTTACAGTTGAAGGGTTCACTTGTGGTTTGCCCCAAGAAAGGGGCAACGTGTAGTTATGCTGTTCCAGAAGCAGACTGTGCCTCAGAGTGGAGTTTATTGCTTTGCATATTCTCCCTTGGGGTAAATGCTGCTTATTTCCCGTCAATTTCCGAAGGGAGCTATCAGGCGCTAATTTAGAATTGAACCCATGGATCATATACACTAAAGCCCCATCTCCAATCCCAACAGCAGAATACCTGGGGAGATGATGGCTGTAAAAGGTGGCCAAGAATTTTTTTTGTGGAAACCAAAACTTTTTGCAGGAACTTACCAGACTTAACAAAAAAACAGGAAAGTTTTCTCGGGTCCTGGATGGAATTTCCGGTCAGAAGGAGAGACGCTGCTCCCAGAATGGCCAGCTGGTTGAAGCACTCACCTGAGATGCAGGAGGCAGGGAAGGGACTTGAATGGAGGTCTCTTATAATGCAGGTGAGGTCTCGAACCACCAGCCGCTGGCTATTCTAGCCTGATTTTCATGACATTTCAAAAGGTCTCAGTCTCACCTAGACCAACAACGGGAACATTTTTTAAACGCTGAAAATGTTACCGGACTGGGAAAACCATTTTCCACTCAGCTTTCGTTGCTGCTGCCCCTGCCTGGGCTCTGTGTGTGCACACAGGCACTAGGGAAAGAGGAGCAGTTCTGAGCCCTGCTGTGCTCACCAGCACCAAGGAAATGGGGCTACGATGGGGATGAGAACTGCACTGATTTGATTAAAGAAGCAATTTGCCGCTGAACAAATGTAGCTACATCCAAATCAAACCTTTAGTCCCAGAGACATTATAGCTCTTTCCTTTCTTCCCTCAGGGCTTGCCAACCTTTAAGGCTGACCAAGGATGATGTATTACAAGGAGAAATGGCCTTAAACAAGAGAAGGGCGAGTTTAGACTAGATACAAGGAAACCCTTCTGACAGGTAAGAACTAGAGATGCCAGAACAGCCCCCAGAGGGAGGGAGCTGCAGGCCTTCAATGGAAACAGAACCAAGAGGGGCCTGAGCTGCCAAGTTCAGATCCACACCCAAGCTTTTGGGGTGTTCACATCTGGGTTTTGGTTCAGACCATCTCACTCGATACCCAGAATTTGCCTGGAAAGTAAAATTTCTCCAGCCAGATGCCCCCTGCCCATGAGAGGGGATGGGTCATTTTCCCAGCCTATGGGGCAGCAGGGAGGAGAGGCTATTTGCCCCACTTGGTACAAATTATTTCCTTTCCCATAATATTAAACTAGACCGTTGCCCGTCCCTTGGTCCTGTGTCCATAGAAGGGACCTGTTTTGGAGCCACAGTTCCACCTAGGCCATGCTACATGGTGTGTTACCCAAGAGCTGACAAGGGAGGGGCAGGTATTAGTGCCCTGAGCTGGGTAAACTAGGGATGGAGGACCTGATCCTAAGCCTACTGAAGTCAGGGGGGTTCTTTCCATTGCCTTCAGTGGGCATTGGATCAGGCCCTGAGACAGCAGCCCTCATCCTCAAGTCCCTGGTGTCTGTGTCTCTCCACTGAAGCCCATTTGGAACGCTGGCTGGATTCCGAGCTCTCCGCCTCCTTCCTGGCCACGCTGACCTCCGACAGCTAGCAGTCAGAGTGTAATTAGTGCTATAATGAGGCTGGGGCTGTCCCCTGGGGCTGTCATTGACTGGCGGGACCCGCTCTCTATTAGAGTGCCACTAAATGTTAAACACCCTCATTTGTTCCCTTTTCATTTCTTACAGCAACGTAGTTCTGAGACCCCGCCTAGGTCTCTATTGATTGCTCAAGCAGACTTGGTAATGCAGCAACAAGCTGAGCAGTGATGGTTTTTCAAAGGAAAGAGCATGGTTAGTGGTTAGTGCGGGGGACTAGGAGTCTGGACTCCTTTCCTGCCTCTGACATTAGGTGCCTTTGGCCAAGTTACTTTCCCTCTCTACACCTTACTTCCCCAACCGCAAAATGTCTCAATGGCACAGGAGGGTAATGCATGTGCTCGTAGCTAAAAATTACAACCGTGCAAAATATCATTCACATCAACCCGCTGTTCCTCCCAGTTTACACTGCTTCTCCGAGAGACAGGCCCACAAACCCACCAGGAGGAAAAGCACAGAGATGAAGATGAAGAGCTGACCCAACTCTCTGAGGAAACAGTGATTTACATTGCTGCGAAAAGTCCCCGTAGCCTCAAACTGTGGGGTTTGGAAAAGCTTACACATCTGAGCCGCCTGTGTATATTGGAGAACCACATTGCATGGCCACTAGTTTACATTGGTAGCTAAACTTCATTTCCCAGGCAGCAGGCTCCCTTTGCAGAACATCTCCGTGAAAAGCAAGGCCATTTGCGGGCTGTATTTATTTGAGGGAAATCTATCATGCCCCATCAAAACCTTCACTCGGGACAATTTGCTGTGTATCTCATCAAGAGAGGTGCAAGTGGGAAACCCACTGTCTGGCCCACAGCACTGTGGATTGGCAATGCGGGAAGGATGGCCAGGTGAGAGGAATGAGGGATAGCTATTAAACATTTATTGGGCAGACAGAGCTGTAAATAGCACTTCCTGTCCTCACCCCACGTCAGGGGGAGCCAGCCCAGTCCCTGGGTGCTGTATACTAGTCCAGAGTCATCACTCAGGATCATGGTGCAGAGAGAGCCAAGCCCAGGGGAAAGGAGAGAGAGTGAGATTGATTATGCCATAAATCAGTGGTGGGGCACTGATTACAAAATAAACCAGCAGGGCAAAGGTCAAGTGCTTCATTATATCACCCAGCCCACAAGATTTATTTACCGCTTGGGCAATCAGTCCCACTTGCCATCCATTATGAGGAGCCACAGCACAGGCAGCTTGTGCATATCCTGATGGACAAAGCCGGGCATGCAGGCAGGACAAGGCAGAGCTTAAAAAAAAGAAACAGGGGTAGGACTCAAAGGCTGGGGCTCAGATTCCAACTGGATAGGACCCTGAGACCAAGGCAACAGCTCTCAGAGCACCATGCAAGGTCACAATGTTGCAAGCCCAACTTCGTGCTGATGCATGGCCCATCTAGTTAAGCCCTGGCTGTGTGGCTAGAGCACAGGTAGCAGCAGAGGGAGAGCCACAGAGCCCACCCTTGTAGATGGGCTCCTAAAGCACAGGGCTCTTCATAGCTGGTCACTTCTCCATGCAACTGGCCTTCCCCTGCCCCAAGATACACTGCAGAGTTCCTTTTGGCAGGCTGCTTCTCCAGACACCCAAGCATCTTAGGCTCTGCTGGGAGAATTACCCATTCCTCTCCTTTGCCCCACCCTCCTGGGAGGGATTCCCACCATCCAGGGTTCTCATTAGAAAGCTGTGTCTCCAGCCAGCTTTCTTCTTCTCCCCCTGTCCCAGGAGGAGAGCACAGGCTCCTCTGGGCCAGCTGTGGAGCAACGACCAGTCCTCTCCCTCCCAGCCAGTGGAGAATGACTCCCATAAAAGAAAACTCAGCTGGGGCAGCTGCGCAGAAGTTCTCTGCCCCCTTTACTCGCTGGTGGGGAAGGGCAGGTACCTGGAGCAGGGGCTCTGCTGAGCCAGCTGTGTGGGAAGCATAGCATGGGTTGGACTCCAAGAACATGGTCTCTTCTGGGGCTGCAGTAGTTCAGCACCTCTCCCACCAAGTGGGGCAGGCTGGAACATGTCCAGGCAGGTTCATGCAGCAGAAATTAAGGACCATTTCAGTGCGCCTGCATTTTCCCTCCCAACCCCAGGCATGACCACCTCACGTTTAAGTGAGCAGCCTCCGGGGGCTGAACTGGGGGAAGATTGCTGGCTATAACCCACTCCAGAGAGCTAGGCAGAGAGCTGTGGAAAGCATCTCCCAACAAACCCCCTGGGAATTTAGCCCGCAGAGCTTTATTTTTTTTCCCTTCTCTCTTTCTAACTTTAGATTTTAAACACAGGCAGCAAAGAGTGAAATTCCTGGGCGCATTGTTCATCTGTTTCCTCTGAGCTGCCTTGTCACTGGCCAGGAGAAGATTTTCAATTCGGCTTCCAAAAAATAAAAATCCTAAAATGGACATTTTTGAATCCTTCGCAGAAGCTCCAAAGCCTAAGGAAAAAAATGTCAAACCAATGGGTGTGTAGTGGGGGGGTGCGCATAGTGGGCATGTGCATGGATGGGTGTGAGTTTGTATGCACATTGTGCTCTGTGGGTGTGTAATGTGCGTGTGTGTGAGTGCACGAGTTTGGTGTGTATGTGTGGTGTGCATGGATGGGGGCGCACTTGTGCGTCTTTGTGCCTGGGGCAGATTGGGAAAGGCTGGAGCTGCAGATATTGGTCCTCCAAACACTTCCTGCATGAGCAGACCTCGTCCCCGGGCTGTCCCCATTCACCTCAGTAAGGTTACTCACACACGTAAAGCTACTCGCACCCACATGTCATTGCTGGATTGGGCTGGTGACATGGAGTTTGGTTTTGCATCGCTTTTTGCTGAAGCCCGGAATGTTGCAATTCTTAACTTAGCCCATCCTCCCCAGGAGAAACGAGCATCCGCATCTCCCAGACACCACTTCTCTTGTCTCTCCGTCTCCGAAGGCATGCTTCATGCTGCGCTAATACAGTTACAGCGGGCTGCATGGAAGGAAACCAAAGCGGAGAGAACTCAAAAGTTCCCTTTGTTATTAATCGAAACATCCCGCATGTTTCATTCCCAGCCAGCCCAGGCATATTTAGCAACAATAAAAACAGAGTGGGGTGGGGGTGGAAATCCATTTTAGGCACGTCTACTGATTCTGACCTGCAGTGAAAAATGACTTTTCCTCTCTGAACGCCTGCACCTGACCTGCATGCTCTTAGATCTTCAGCTGGGGTAAATCTCTGCAGCTCCATTGAAATCAACTCAGCTACAACAATTTACACTACCCCACTCATACAGATTGCTTCCTGGCCTGTGGCACAGTCCCTTCATCCTCTGTGGGTCAGATTCACTGCTCCCAGCACTTGCAGGCTCTGCTCCATCCCTGCAGAGGTCACCAACCTTGTGAATCAGACACAGTTCAACCTCAATTATCCAAACCTCAATGATCTGAGACACCCTGCTCTCCAATACGAGGTTGTGACCCCTGCTGTCTCTTAATTGCAATGAAACCTCTCTTGATTCTTCCATTTAGAGAACAGTGATTGTATCATAGTTGCTCCTAGCCTTTGATGGGATCACACTGAATTTCTTGGGGGCAGGGACATTATATCCAGCACTGAGCCAAGCCCCCATTTCCCTTTCAGAGCTTTAAGTTCTATGGGTGAGGTACATACTCCCCTGCCCCAATGTAGTCACGTCTCTCTAGAGATTAGGAATTCCAGCTGTAGGTCTATCGCTCCCGGAGTTGGCCATGGATGCTCTTTTCCTCAGAGGTGGGGTGGACCCCTCCGGACACTGCACACATTAGGAAGCTGTGCAATGCTCTGGAGATATAGTCATTGCCATGACCTCGCTGGACAGGTGAATGAGGGGGTGGATGACCTCACCTGAACTCTCACGCATTGTCTGATTCACTGCAATATGTTAGTCCAAGCATTTGGCTGCCTCATTCCTATAGCATCTGTGAGCTCCTTGGGGCTGGCCATAGATTATGTTTAGCGCTTGACATGGCTGCTCCTTTCCCATGGGGGTTTTGACCTCCATAGACAGATCTGTTACTCCTAGCATTTGGCCCAGCTCCTCCTTTCTGATGGTGGTAACAGGCCGAGATCTGTGAGATGGATACATTTCCCATCCCTCCTCTGGCTCCTCCTGGCAGATTTAGATGTTCACATTTAATCTGGAAGAGGAGAGCTGGAAAAGAGCTCACTGCCACGGGTTTTGTAAATGTCAAGATGGGAATGAAATCTTAGTGAGTTCTATTAAACTATGCAAATCCACAGAGCACGGCCATGTGGTTCCAGGGCTTTTATTCCGCCATGGTAATCACGGAAACCAGGATTAAAACTGGGGCTGCTGTCAAAGGAGTCAGACTCTCCCTTCTCTTCTGCTTTGCTGTCCTCCGTGTTTAGAAACTGTGTTACCGGAAAGGCTGAGCAAACAGAGATGTGGAAGGGACTAAATCCTCATGCTTCAGGGTTTATGGAAATCTCTACTAGCGATCAGGAAGAGATATTAGTGGGGGACAGATTATCCCAGCGTTGCCTACTGCAGGGTTCCTACACCTTTCTCTGAAGCATCAGATACTGGCCACTATCAGAGGCAGCATACTGAACTAGATGGACCACTGGTCTGATCCAATCTGGCAATTCCTATGTTCCTGAAAACTCCTTTACAGCCAACCTTCCGACACCTGTCTTGATACAGGGCCTCCTGCTGGGATAAGTTAGCACCCTGGCACCAAATTTCCAATACCCCATTCTATGTCACATCACCTCCCACTGGGAGACGGCAGTAGTGGAGTAGCTGTGATCACCCCAGCGCCAGTCTTCCTACACCCATTCGTTGTTACACTGCCTCCTGCTGGAGAAAATTAACACTGCGTGGCCAACCTTCCTACACAATTCTCCACCAGACGCCACCCTGAAGTAGCTGTGAGCTCTCCCATAACAGACACCCCTTCAGCACCGCCTCGTGGGAGAAACCAGCTATAGAGTAAGCTCTGCAGCCAGCCTTCTTGTACCACTCTGTTTCACAGTGCCGGAAGTAGCTGAAAGCTCCCCACACATCCAGCCAGTCGTTTATTCTCTTAATTCTCCTGTGAGTGGCAACATTCATACAGACCAACAACAGTTGCCCTAGGAACCGTAAATCAGGAGGATCAATTTAAACATTACCTGTAATTTTTATTAACGGGTATGCCCAAAGCTTTAAGTTTTGTTGATTACATCTGATGGGAATGTTATACCCCGCCTCTCTCCCCCCCCCCCCACCAATTCTTTCTCCCCATTACAAATTTCTGGAGATTTTACTGCATCAGTGTGTATGGCTGAAATGTGCATCAGGCTGTAAATGGATGTATGGCTGACGGTATGAATGTATGCGTAGCAATTTGGGGTGGGGGGCGAAGTAGATGCATGGCTGAGTGAATGTATGGCAGTGTGTTTATGGGGGGTCCAGGTGTGTACTGCTGAGGCTGAGAATGTGTGCATGGTGGCATATGTTGTGCTTGGCTATGTATTTGGTGGGTGAATGTGTGTATGCGCACACTGCCGTGTGTTGTGCGAGGGCATGACCATGTGTTTGGTACATGGATGTGGATGTATGCATGGCTGTATGTTTCTATTGAGCCGGGCAGGAGGGGAGTCTCTGTGTTTCCGGCCCAGTGGTGATGGGGCATGAAGGGTGAGTGTGTACAATTTAGCATGTATGTGTGGGGCTGTGGCTATGTGTTTGTGTTGCTCTCCTCCTTTACATTTTTCTGCATCAAGGAAGATCCATCACTTTCCTTCCCTATAATGATGTTGACCTGATTAAAATTTTTATTGGATTTTACAAAATAATTTCATACATACCATTCCCTGGAGCCCTGCAGGGAGGAGGTGGAAGGCAGGAGAGGAGAGTATATTAAGAATAAGGTGGAGAAGGAAAATATTTTATTTTACTCTGAAATGATTTTGCTGGATGAATAATATATTAGAACTCTTGCTTTTTTAAAATAGCGCTCTTACAAGGGCTCTTGAAACAGTGCAAGCATGAAAAAAGGCATCACTTGAGTATTTGGGACTATTTCAGAAATAGCGTTTCTTTTTCTGCAGTAGTTTCTAAGCCTTTTCCTTGCTGAACTAGCTAGATGTCTTCCCTATGTACAGTACGCCAGGAACTGGGCAGATGCCCATTACCATGGTACCTTGCTATGGCATGACATGGACAGGCAGCTGACTAATCCAGCAACACTGGCCAGAGTCCTCAGTCAAACAAATGCAGAATCTCAGGGTTTAGCTGTGGTGCCATAGTCACAGGGCAGGCTGTGCTTTAGAAAATTTTTAATCCCTCAAGCGTATCCCTGAAGGCATAGGCTTCACTTCCTGCACTTCTCAAAGGGTGGCATCCCATAAGCCAGCCACTCTTGGACTGGATCTCTGGGTGGCAGCACCCCTGCTCCCCAACCATGCTAACATGACAGGCCCCACTGGGTTTGGCATCTGTCACCCCTTTTCCTCTGGGGCGCTGTGATCAGCAAGCTGGTTAAAGTGATTCAAATACAGCTTCTTCAAAACGAGGCATTATTTATTCACCAAAGGTGCCCAGCATGCAGAGAGAATGGATAAAACAACAAAAGGCCCATCTGCCTGCATCTTACCTACATTTGATTCTTTCCTTGCCAGTGCTGGGTAAGTTCCAGTCACGGGAGCGACAGACCCCTGCAGCATCGTCAGTGTCTCTCTGTCAGAGATTCCTCTCCAGCTGCTACTGCCCATTCTACTTCCCTAGACCAGGATCCCCTTAGATCCTGGGTTCAGGCCTGGGAAGAATAAATCTTGCTAGCCTAGCTGGAGTCAGGCAGGGGCATTCCCCAATTAATACCCTTCCACATTGTTTTCCCAAGGACCCTTGGTATTCTCTCTGGCTGTCATTGCTTCATTTCCTATTTGTTCCCCACCACTACCCTCCAATGGCCGCCTTTGCTTTCACTCTTTGCAAGCACAATAATATCAAGCAGATAAAATGAGATGCATATGATGGTCATAAAAATAATACAGATATCTCCCTCATTCTCCACATCTTGGAACATAGGAATTGTCAGACCCATCATCCAGCTAGCCTGGTATCCTGTCCCTCTGACAGCAGCCAGCACCAGATGCTTTAGAGGCTTGGACAAGAAACCCACAATAGGTGGAGGTTGGGTAATCTGTCCTCCTATGAAAGTCTTGTCTTAAACCACCATACCCATGATCTGTTAACTTCAAAGATCAATAGGGTTCATGTTGCCTCAAATCATCACAAAACTGCAATCAGAGGCCCTGCTGATGCTAAAAATCCCATAGTGTTCGACACGAGGTATCAAATACAGCTCCACATCTTTCCCCCCCGCCCCCCCTCCGATACGTGCAGAGTGAAGCAGTTGTTGGTCTCATCCACACAGATGAAAGTTGAAGAGGTACAGGACCATGATAAATTTGATGCACAATGTCAAACAGGAAAGGAGGCCCGGCCTCCAGCTCTCTTTGGACTCAGAAGAACAGCTAGCATCTTCCAGTAACATAGTCAAGAGACATTTATTTATTATGTCTATTGTGGTAACACCAGAAAGCCTCACCCAGGATTAGCGCCCCATTGTGTTAGGCATGGTACAAAGATGGCCCCATTCTCAAAGAGCTTGCACTCTAATTTAAAACAAGTCCCAGCAAACAGTTGTAACAAACAAAAGGAGAGGAGAGAGACAGAGGAAAGAGGAAAAGGAGTGATAGGGGCACAACCTGATTTTTGACTCCCATTCCCCAACCCAGATGTGGATTCCCTGATGGATGCTTTAGAAACAAATATTTCTGTGGGCTCTGTATGGTCCTAGAAACCCCAGCTGTCATGCAAGCTAGTGATGAAAATGTGCACGTTTCTGGGAGATAATGCACATTCAACATGAGATTAGAATGTTCTGAATGTGAGGTGTCTAACAACACATATCGGTGCACTGTCTGCCCCTCATCTTGCTGTTGAGTTTGGTGGTGTCTGAGACAGTTTTCAAGGGGGTGTTACTGGAAGTGGGCAGAGCAGAGGTAAGATTATTTGGGTGACTGTAGATGTCCATGTTGGAATGGTTTTGTCGTCATTGATTTGAAGCAGACCCTTATTTTAGAATTTCCATGTTTGATATTCCCCTGAAATGAGTGCTCAGATCTTTCAACCTAACTCCAAGTTAACCACATTTTTACCTCTGCTATCATTTAATCTAGAAGGTTGTCATGGCCAGGCCATCAGCTCCCCAAGTTATAAGCTCCTGCCACATTCCCCAGGCTGGAAATAGATTGATTTTATGCTTGGTATTTTCCTTTATCTCTTTTTTATTACCCTGTAAGAGTTGCAATGCTGTGGCTCACGTCTGGGTTTCAGGATGGAAAAGAGCATGCTGTGCAAGCTTCCCACACACAGCTTTGCTAATGCACCTCAGTCCTGACATGCAGCAACTCTTCATAGTTCAGCCCTGAGCCTCCCAGAGTTGTACCAGTGCACCTCAGTCCTACCCTGCACTTCCACTCCTGTAACTTCAAATATGAATGAATGCATCTTGAGTCTGCTCTCCAGTCCCCCTATAATTCCATTCCTGAGCCCCCTACTGATCTGTCAATCAATCTCAGTCCTAACCACCATGATGTCCTTGCAATTCTCACCCAGGTCTTTCATATACTTCTACCAATGCAGCTTAATCATGAGCTTCAGTCCCAGCTGTTGTTCTAGTCCTGAGCAGGAAGTCAGAGCAGTGAAGAGCTAAACATAGTTCAAACAGGTGCTGTGCAATGTCCCTCCAGCACACACACACTGAATTGTTAACTGTGAACCACGGTTGAAAAAGAAGTCTTGGTCTTCCCTGGATAAAAACTGCTAGGGATGCCAGACTGTGCAGCTGACTGAAGGTGCAGAGCATTGGCTATTTCTCACTTACAGTATGTACAAATAAACAGATTTATCAAAAATTCCCAAGAGGCCAGAAGAGGCTGGCACAGCCAACTCTGATTGGCTGTCTCCCATTCTGACATGGATTGGGTACCATGCCAACCATTTGCAGCTATTTCATTAGCTATTCAGCTCTAGTTCTGCCCATCCCCCCTCAGGAACACACTCTCATAACCTTGAGCTGCTCAGCTGCTCCTTTGCCCTGATCACCCTCCTGCCATGGCCCCCTTACAACCTCAGTGCTGACGTGTTTCCACATAACATCCTTCCTATAAGAACCCAAAACACTTCAGAGTCTCTGCTTCATCCCCTCCTTTCCTTACACCATCCTCTGTCTCGCATGGCTTCAATTATTTATAAGTTTACAAGTTTCTCTAAGCCGGCAACACTAACATGCTACCCTTGACGGTCTGCTCTCACCTCCATGGGGCACGTTATGAGGGGTAGGAGAGACACCGCCTCACATTTCCGGGTGCACACAAATCCATTAACACCCACAGAGACACAGTCCCCACTACTGACCTCATTTTCATTCATTGTGCCCGTGGCACATTTTCAGTCTCCCATGACATCACCCAGATAGCAGAAACATGAATCCTGGTCTCAAAGGGGGCCTTCAGCAGTGCCCAATGCTCAGTACATGACCTGTGACCTTGGTCATCAGTGGAATGTCTATCACCCCATTCACAGGAGCGTAGATGTTAGAGATGAAAGTTACCTAGCAGGTCATATAGACACCACCTCCCAGCTCCTGGGAGCCAATGCAGGACCATTCCCTACTGTGACCGGACTTCTAGCACTATCCCTACAGGAGACTGTTCTACACTCTAATAGCCTCCTTTGCTATTCAGCCTAAAATCGCTGTTTTCATTTTCACTCCTTTAATTCCTAGTTATCATCATCATCACAATCAGGTTAGTAATGGGCAAACACCAAAAAGTTCTGAGGTTCAGTTTGGGTGATAAACCCCAAGAGCTTAGATGCCCATCCAAGTTATGTACAAAACCTATGTCTGTAACTTGGCTGAAAATCTGTCAAGAACTTTCTCTCTCTTATGACACTTGGTCTGGCCCAAAATGTCAACAAAAACAGCGTTTTTAATGACATTTTGGTATTTGCACTTCCACTTGGAACAAGTGAAAATGTAAACTGATTTTTTTTGAATAGCTACATTTTCTCTTTTCCATGAGCATGCTGGGAAAAACTCTGCTGAATCCTGATCTAGTGGGTGATCCATTAGGAGATAACAGCTTACTACTACTACCAGAAATGGGAGTGCTCCTTTGTCTCAAGTGGTCAGTGCTGAAGGTCCCAGCTTCATATTCGGCCAATGACTCATGAGAATGGGACATTACATTCTAAAACAAAAGGCCCATTTATTCTGTTAAAGTCTGGGATGGAATGCACGTCAGTTCTTATTTATGCAAACCAGTTTGCCCCACCATAGAAACCACCACAGTGAAGAGCCCCCATGGAGACACTCATCATGATTATGATTATAATGCCCATGATTCACTTGGAATTTTTTTTAAACAAAGTGCAGAGATAAAAATAAATGGAAAAAAAAAACCAATAGGAAAGTTGCCTAATTTCCAGTGAGATGGATAAGCCACACTGAATGTAAACAGCTCAGCTTGACCCAAATATTGTTGCGTTGCTGAGTAACCCTGCAAAAATGTTGTTATCTACCCCGCATCTGTGGAGATTAGAAGTGGAAGGGAATTTTAAACACACTGTCTGTTTTAGGAATTTCAGCCTGGACATGAAGTACCAGGATTGTTATTCTTTCATGGCATCCCTGACCCCTTGTCCCCGGACTCAGCAGGAGACAAGCTGAGGGGGAAAGGGGATTGTACAATTTTCAGCATGCAATAAAGTTGACACAAGTGCTTACATGAAACATTTGCCTTTACAGCTTTCCAGTTCCTTATAGCGAAGGAACTGATTGCCTTAGAGATACGTAGAGTCTATAGGGATGAAGAGAGGAACAGTGAACCCACAAGTATAGTGAATATAGGGAATGAGGTTTACAATGACTTTGAGTCACCGACGGAGGGACCAGTCAGGACTGACTAACATTGGGCTTGCTTCCAGAAGGGGATGAGTGACCTCAAAACATCCACCGACTCTCATGAGTTGAAGGGTGCTCAGCACTTGCCACTCCTGTACCTTTCCTCCGCACAGCTCAGGGCACCAGGCAAGGGGAGGGATAAGCTTTATTAGCCCATATCGCTAAGGCATGAAGAGGGGAAAGGTGAGATTTTCAAAAGCCATGAAGGGATTCAGGACCACAAGTCCCACTGAAGTCAGGCACTTCTGAAAATCTTCCCTGGCATGATACAGCGAGTCAGTGCTGGGAATTCGAACCCATGACTCCTGAGTCTCATTCGCTTTCTCTAGCGACTCATAAGACCATGCAATGGTGGGTGAATCCCTTACTGTTTGGAGATTTACTTCAGAGTTGGGCTGCTTAGTCAATGCTATCTGACCCGCCTGTGTCTCTAAAACTGAGGTTGGAAATTTCAAGGGAGAAGCTGTTCTGGTGGTTTTGACACATCTTCTGAATCTAGGCAGAACCAGCCAAGGCAGAGCTACCATGCAAGGGTTCTGCTCAGGTTCACGCTGAGCTTTGGTTCTCATTTAACCTGAGCGGGGTCACCCATTCCTCACCGTGACCTCAATAGCGGGCCAACCATCCAGAATCAGCAGATGCCATGACCTCACTGATGGATGTGCCAATCACAGTTAGCCATGCTGTGAGCTTCTTGCTGAGAATAGCAAGGGCAAACATAACTTCACTCTCAGCCAAGGCAAGTTAGAAATAGCCATGCTTCAGCCTTGCTTCCAGAAATCCCAGCCAGTCCCAGCAGAACTAAATAGCGAATGCAACTCTGAGAAAAAGTTTCCCAACAACAGAGAAAGGGAGACAGTGACCCACAAATAAACATGTGTAATGGGGAATGAGCAATTGTTTAGTTCCATCTGGCTGCAAGTGATGGGCTAGGGGAAATAATGCTCTTCTCTCAAAGCAGGGTCATGCTGCACACATGGGATAGACAGATAGCATGTGTGGAACAATGGAGTACCAGAGCCATCTCCCCTACAAGTACTAACGCAGGTATCCTTAGTTACAGGGCCGGCTCCAGGCACCAGCTTCTCAAGCAGGTGCTTGGGGCAGCAGCTCCGGAGAGGGGTGGCAGGTCCAGGTATTCGGCGACAATTCGGCGGACGGTCCCTCACTCGGCTTGGGAGTGAAGGACCTCCCGCCGAATTGCTGCCGCAGATCGCGATCGCAGGTTTTTTTAGATCGCGGCTTTTTTTTTTTTTTTGGCTGCTTGGGGCGGCCAAAACCCTGGAGCCGGCCCTGCTTAGTTAGTCTCAGAGCTCATCAGCAGATCCCTGTGTGCAGTGGGAGCCCTGCTATCCTGCCTGCTGCCAGAAAGGAGGTACATACAGCAGGCACTGCTTAGGTTGCTCCTCAGTGTGGATTCTCTGTGGATGTCCCAGGAATCTATCCCAAGTCCTGGTCCCTATTCAAACTGGGAGTGAACTAACCAGTTCCATAAAAGCCATTTCCAGGAGACCAGACACTAAACCCAAACCTTTCCTAAGGTCCGATTAATAAATCTCACCCCTACTTCCACAGGCAAATGCAACAGGCCTCTGCTGTCTTAGCTTGTGCCTTACAAAAGCCATGTTGTGAATCGCCATCCCTGCTGAGCTGGATCTCTTCATCTCATGCGCTCTTGGGCTTCCTGGAATCAGAGGTGGAGAGTGCAAGGCAGGGCACCTGTGACAAGGGGAAGCTCCGAGCGGGTGAGATGGGATGATTCCAGCCATGCAAACGGCAGCCGTTCCAGCAAAGGCTGTCAGACCTGCTGAGCTTCTCCAGCAGCGCTTAGCCAAAGGAGGGAGGTGGAGGAAAGAGATGCATGTGGATGGGGAAGGGACGCAGGAATCCCTGACTCCAGGAGCACTAGGGGAGATGGACAAGCCAGCAACAGTGTAGTCACAAAGGAGAGGAGAGCACGTTAAATTAGCATCATTATTATTAGCATCATTGTACCTTACTGCATTTTTGTCACATGCCCAGGAGCAGGAGAGCATTGGTGGCGGTGGCAGGGAGGGATGCTTTAGAAATGACATAGATAAAGGGATGATTATTGTCAGGTCTGGGGAAGCTGGGGAAGGGCTAGGTGGGATGGGGTGGAAGATCTGGGCACCTTAGGAGGAAGAAGAGGGAAGGAACACAGAGAAAGGAGCTCCCAGCTCTGGGAGGCAAATTCAGACTGGCGCTCTGGATCATCTGTGCCCTGCCCACTATTAGTGAAAAGGTGGCCCAGTGGTTGGTGAAGCAGATGCCAGAGGCTGTAGCCTCTGTGGGTATTCAGGAGACAATCTGTCCCACTCCCTATTTCCTGTGCTCACACACTGCAGTTTTAAGGCTGCTTGCTAACATAGTCTGACCTCCTGCACATCGCAGGCCACAGAACTCACCCACCCACTCCTGTAATAGGCCCCTAACCTCTGGCGGAGTTACTGAAATCCTCACATCATCATTTAAAGACTTCAGGTTACAGAGACTCCACCATTTAAACTAGTTTAAAGCTGCAACTGACCCATGCCCCATGCTGCAGAGAAAGGTGAAAAACTGCCAGTCTGACCAGGGGGGAAATTCCTTCCTGACCCCAAATATGGTGATCCATTGGACCCTGACCATGTGGGAAAGACCCAGCAGCCAGACACCTGGGAAATAATTCTCTGTAGTAACTCAGAGCCTTCCCCATCTAGTGTCCCATCACGGGCTGTTGGGGATATTTGGTGCTAGCAGTTGCAGAGCCAGGATCCTGTTCACACTCTGGCAGTCTAGCACTGTCCACGTGCCTCTCTCCCTGTGGAATTGCATCGCCACATACATCCCCCTCTCCTGGCCCCATCTGTACTGGCTCTGCTCGCTAGATCTCTCTGGCACTGTCTCCCTCTTGCAGAAGCGAAAGTAAGCCAGTCCGGTCCAGTACGGCGTACCGGCAAGAGCCAGTACGCCGTGCAGGACTGCACCGGCTTCCGCAGCGGGGATTAAAAGGGCTCTGGGCTCCCCAAAGCGGTGGGGAGCCCCGAGCCCTTTAAATCCCACCCACAGCTCCGGCAGCTGGGCTGGAGCTGCGGTGGGGATTTAAAGGGCCCGGAGCTCCGCGGCGGCCGGACCCCGGGCCCTTTAATTTGCCCATGAGCCCCAGGGGCTCCCAGCCACCTCTTCAGCTGGGAGCCCCGGGTTGAGTCAGAAAATCCCAACCCTCCTTGCTCTGGGAAGCACAAAAGCACGGTGTGATGAATTCCTCTGAGCTAGGCTAGCATCTCATCAAATATTGCTTACCCTGGAAGAAACCTGGCGAGAGATTTTTGGGTCAGGGCATCAGGCTGAAAAGACTAGGGTTACCATCTGTCAGGGTTTCCCCGAACATGTCCGGCTTTTTCAGCGTTAAATGGCCATCTGGGGGGGATTTCTAATCAAGTAGAAATGTCCGGGATTTCCCCCTTCCCCTCATGCGGAGTGCGGCACGGCTGATTGGACGCCTGGCCTGATTGAAAGCCACTCGCAGCCACTAGGGCCTCTAGCAGCCAGAGTCCCTCCCCCGCCCCCGCTTCATCCTCCCCCACAGAGCAGCATGGCTGTGTTTGATTCCACGTGGAGCCTGCATTTCTCCCTCTGCCGGGTGAGCGGGGGGAGCAGGGCAGGCGGCGGGGTGTGTGTGTGTGTGTGTAGAGGCTGCAGGGGTAGGGGGCGCAGAGGCTGCAGGGCGAGTGGGGAGCAGGGGGCACAGAGGCTGCAGGGGTGGGGGGGNCAGAGGCTGCAGGGCGAGTGGGGAGCAGGGGGCACAGAGGCTGCAGGGCGAGTGGGGAGCGGGGGCACAGAGGCTGCAGGGGCGGGGGGGTGCAGAGGCTGCAGGGTGAGGAGGAACAGGGCAGGCAAGGGCATAGGGGCTGCGGGGCGAGTGGGGAGCAGGGAAGCACTTAGCAACCCCCAACCAAGATCAGAGCGGGAGGGAGGAGGGGGAATGCGGGGTGCTCAGAGGAGGGGGCAGAGTTGGGGCAGAGACTTTGGGGAAGGGGTTGGAATGGGGGCGGAGAAGGGGTGGGGTTGGGGTGGGGAAGGGGCGGAGTTGGGGACAGGGGCGGGGCCGGGACTGGGGCCCCATGGAGTGTCCTCTTTTTTAAATGTTTGAATATGGTAACCCTAGAAAAGACTGCTGTTGGAGCTATGAGCAAAAGAAACTGTTGCCTGCTATTTGAGTCCTTCTGCATTCAGAGACACAGGACTTTGTACACTCTTGGTAAATAAACACAACTGCACCAGAGAAACACCCGACTACCAGTTGGAAGAAGAAACTGGAGGAACACACACACAGGGTCCCAGACTTTGACTGGCCACTCAGGCCTACACCTGCATTTGCAGTCCTGTAAAGTAAAGGCTTCCCTCTGATCTCAGCATGCTAAAAGCCTTGGCTTGCTCTCCCCACCTGATAGCTAACACATCACAGCAAACTCCATAATCCCCCCAGCGAAGCAGATTTCAGCTGCAATTTAATCTAAACTCCAAGTGCAGCTTTCACAGCCAGCTTGAATAAAAATGAAAAGCAACTGATAAAGAAAACCTACAAAGCGAGGTAAGTGGTGGGGAGACCGGGAGGCAGAGGATGTGACTGGAAACAGCAATGCCATGGCACAGCTAGCAGTGCAAATACTAATTGCTTTTTAATTATTCTAAAGTTTTCCTTCCCGGGTGGTTGGTAATTATGGCATTCCTGCCTGCCCTCAGGTGGGTAAAGAGAGAGAGAGAAAACCATGAATGCGTAAGCCGAGCAGGTACAGGCATTTAGAGCTCATAGGGCCCTACATGGGAACTGAGGTGCAGGGAGTTGAGTGAATTTGCTTTCATGGGAGCTGCGGAGATTCTCAATGGAGCTTTTGTTGAGTCTGAACCCACTAGGCATTCACAGCACGCCCTGTGTGAGACTCTAAAGTTCTGAAGTTGGAATGCCTTGGCAGTGTCAGATGCCATCTGAGTGAGCATGGATTACTTGTCCAGCAATTCCTGTGTCATTAAGCCATAGAACAACAAGGCCACACTCTGCATGGACAACAGGGGGAGAGCCTCCACTGAGGATGACAGAGCACTCCCATTTCTCTCCATGCCTTCATCTCTTCCACTCTCATTCCTCATGCTTATCTGGAGAAAGTGAGGAAGGTGGGGGCACACTGTGCTCTGTACATAAACCAGCCATGAAAGTATCGGCCAGCACACTTAGAAAACTAAGAAGATAAAAGGAAGCACATCTTTCTGAAGCATGGAGTCAGCCTGGGGAACAGAGGGCATCAGGAGGTCATCCACACACATACAGCACCTGGACTTTTCAAAGGGGGCAGATATTTAATGATAATATTTGTAGCTGTACAGGCTAAACTTGGGGGAACCCAATCTGAGACCGTTAGCTGATCGCCTGCAGAGGGCAGTAACCAGTATTTCCCCCTCCAGTTCAGCACTGCACATTGGAGATGGGGTGTTCTTTTCATCTAAGAATCAGGTTCTGCCCAGTGCCTGAGGGCCTGATCCAAAGTTCATTGAAAGCAATGGGAGGCTTTCAATTCAGTGGCCTCTACTCTGTCCAAGCGACAGCATAAGAACTAACTAACTAGAGGCCCCAATCAAGACTGGTTGATTAGATGCTGCACATTCACATAGAGAGAGACGGTTCCTGCCCTAAAGAATTTGTAAACTAAATAGACATGGTAAAGTGCCTTGCCTAAGGTCACATGGGGAGTCAGTGGCAGAAATAGAATCCACAACACTGATTCCCGGTCAAGTGCACTATCCCCTGGTCACACTGTCTCCTGCTGGAGAGAGATACATGTCACGTGCCTGCTGGGGGCTGGATGTGGAAAGCCAGAGATTCAGATTCAGCTAGCGGTATGTTGTAGTAATGGTACTGCCTACTTGTCAAGCAGTTGCCTCAGGTAGATTTGGCCGCTGTGTATCCCTCACAGGCATTGTAAGGTTAAGTCCATAGTTTTTTCTGATGCCCCCAGCACTACAAATTACCGCCTGATCTCTTTACTTGTATGCTGTCCCCTTTCCCCCTACTCTGCTTGTTTCTTTTGCCATGTTAGGGGGTAAGTTCCTCCGGGCAGAGATCATGCCGTTGTGTTTGTACAGCACCTAGCATATTGCGGGTGCCGCCAGAAGCAAATAATAAACAACAGAAATAGCGTGACAAGACGGGAGAGGTAATATCTTTTATTGGACCAACTTCTGTTGGAGACAGAGAGACACGCTTTCGAGCCAAACGGAGCTCTTTTTCAGGTCAGCTCTGTGTGACTCAATAGCGTCTCTCTCACCAACAGAACTTGGTGCAATAAAATATATTATCGCACCCACCTTGTCTCTCTAATATCCTGGGGCTGGCACAGCTACCACTACATGCAGTAATAGCATGGCAAGATATGGACTCATGCCTGCCACTCTGCCATGTTGCTGGCACTAGATCTCCTTGATGACATATAAATAATGGGCTGGCACTTTTGGCGACTGTACAGTTTTTGTCTTAGCTTGGCATGAGCTTCTGTCATTGTGCTAGACATCCATGCTGCATGTAATAAAAGAGACGGTCTCAGCATGCTACTCTCATTGCACATAGTATAGGCCCTCCTCCCTGCATTAAGCAAGCTCCTGGAGCATCCTTGCATGCATCTGCCTGAATAGTAAACCCTTTGACTAGAGCTGTAAAATGAGAGCACTGATGTGTGATAACATGTGGGTTTAGTTGTGGTCAGAAAGCAGAATTTCCATTCCGAGGAACAGCGTTACTCTTTAAAAATAAATAAATAAATGAAGTTAGTTCTGAATTAGAACTCAACGCTGAAATTTCAAGATTTCCCATAAAGTGAATTTTTTTTAAGTTGATTTAGGGCAATTGAAGTGTTTGCTTTGACAACATCTAACATTTTGTTTGAGCTTTTTTATTTGATATTATTTTTAAATGTTCTTTTACATTGTATTTGTGACCCAGTAGATTCTCACCAGGCCCAGGGACTTCAGCCGACACTCACTAAGGTGACCTGGCCCCAAATCCCACAGCTCTAAATGTCACCAAGCCATTGCCTGGTGGGTCAGGATGAGCTGACTGCCCCAGGAAGGCTGAGGCGAGCAAAGACCCAGAGAGAATGCTGTAGTGATTACCAAGGGGACATCAGTATTTGATTTATCATCATCTACCCAAAGTCTTTAGTCCCATTTCTCCATAAATTCTCTTACCTCTAAGGCAAGTCCAAAATATCCTAGGACCCAGCTTGTGACCAACTCTTCCCAAACTCAGGATTGCCTTTCCTCCTGCCCCTTTCTGGAGCTGTTTTTCCCCCTGACACTCCTTCAGCTTCCCAGTCTTCTTGGGTATTGCCTCTCCTTCCTCTGGAATAAGCTGGGTCTGGCTTATATAGACTCCAAGCCCCTCCCACTCCTCGCAGGCTCAGAGAGGATTGATTAATTGAAGTCAGCCACTCGGGTTTGTTTTCCTCCCCTCCCTCTGTCACACTGTTATAATGTAAAATAAAATAAAGTTTGAAACAAAGAGTCATTTTGAAATAATAAATCGGAAGGAATGGAGGGTTGGGCGGGGTTAAACTAAACTTCACTGAAATTGACACATTCCAGCAGAACATTTTTATTTGAATGAATCCGCATTTTCTATCAGAAAATAGTTCCCCAGTGGGGATGGCAGCAAGTTAACTATGGCTTGTACTTGCCTTTTGCGCAGTCCTGCCAGATTGCCTTCAGCGGGAACTTGATCAAGCCAGAAAGCTGAGAACGTGCCTCTGCACTGGCTTGCATGTTTACTGAACATGCCTGGGCAGTTCCGTGACCTTTCTTAGGACCTGGTCATATTATTACTGTGTAGTTGCCATGACAATCATATCGTCTCATGATGTGGAGACCTGCCCTGAGACAACCCCAGAAGTCTCACTGTTATTTCTGTTGTAACTCTTTCCTTGATGACTTCATTCCAAAGGGGAAGTGATGGAATTTGACTCTGCTCTCCAGGGTGGTAGAAGTGCACTGTTCAGATGATGCTTTGTTTAATCTGACTTGTCAATACCCATCATTCCCATCCAGAATAGCCAAAAGGATTTTATCAGCCCACTAGAATTGGGCACTTTTAACGCTGGAATAATGCAATGCTGACTTTATTCAGCCTTGCAAGAATGTTTTCTTCTTGGATGGCAGCTTCCCATTCAAGGATCTCATAGCACGTGGGGAGCATTAATGAATTCATCTTCCTCACCTCCCTGAGAGGTACGTGTCACAGATCCTAGTGAGTGCCCCTTCCTGGCCATCCACTAGGGAACTGCTAGAGGAACGCCTGCACACTTTATACAGTCTAACAACATTCTGTTCATTACTTAACAGATAAAGCACAGGAGAGTAAAGATCATATAGAAAACAATTAAGACATCCAAAACACAATGTCCCTCAGTCGCTCACCCTGCCCTTGGGGACCGCCTGTGTGCCGTCAGGCAGGCAGGCATGGCTCTCCACCCCTTCACCTAGCCTGCCCCTGCAGCAGCCTCCCTCATCTTAACCTAGTGTAAAAGGATACTCTCCCTTGTGAGTCCCTTTATCGACTCCTGCTGGAGTCTCCTGCTTCTTTTCTTCCACCTTTGGGTAATTTCCACTACTCCCAAACCCCCTCCCTTCAGCCAAGAGGAGGAACTGTCTTCTCCCAGGTGGAGGAAACCCAGTGTCCCAAGGTGTTTTACTCTAGTGCTTATCGCTCACCATTGTCTCTGGCTTGGCAGAGACATGGCAAAACTCTGCTAGCTCAGGGTGGCCCCACACAGCTAGAGGCTTTCCATGACGTAGTCATTTATGATACAATTTTGTAAACTCATCCACAGTTCAGAAGCGGTAGAGACAGAGCCCCAACTTGTCTCGGTATGCATAGCAAGTGCCATTATTCCCGCAGTACACATGGGAAACGACTTCCCACCAGGTTAGTGGCAGAGATGATAGAACCCAGTCCTTTGCGATAGCTCGTGGACAATGTTCCCACTACTGGTATCCTTAAGATCTGTGCAAATCCACTGCTGCTTTGCCACCCTTCTTTCCAGTTCTAATTAAACTGTTATCTCTAAGGGTGCTTCAGCTGACTCAATGCTCTGTACATCAAGGGGTCTCACTGAAGATGATGTTCACCTGCAGCCCTTTCACACAGCTTGGCCCTGTATATGTCTTGTGTGCTCCACAGAACTGTCCTAGCCCCCCAAAGTCTTTTGGATACTGTGACATTGATGGGGGGTGGGGGTTTCCCTTCATGCTGGAAGCTTGAGTACCTTTTATTCTGCAAACTCTATCACATTCAGTTCTGGTGCAACTCCACAGAAGTTAATGGAGTTACACCAGGGATGCATTTGGCCCATTAGGGCCAATTTAGAGCTGACACACAGCTGTAGCTTCTCTACCTTCACTTATACCATCTGTAGTGGGGTGGTCCAGCCCTGAAGGGGTTAAAGCAGCCCTGGAGAGGGCTGTGGCTGGAAAAAGCTGGGCTGATTGGAGAAGCAGCCACAGCTGGGGTCATGCCCCAATCAGGCCATGGCTGGGCCCTATAACAGGGCTGAAGGCCAGAGGCTGAAACAGATACACTCTCTCGCTTGCTGTGGAGAGAGATGGGCCTGGCTACTTGGGAGCTCAGGAGGGTACCGAGAGTGGAGCAGGGCTCGGGGAAGGCCAGAGTAGCTGGGGAGCTCCAGCCTGAGAAACCCCCAGGCTGCAGACCTTGCTGAAGGCCCAGAGCAGGTATTGGGGTTGCAGAGGTGCAGCCCAGGGTAGGCAAAGACAGCAGGTCCAAACCCCCCTTGCTGATGATAAGTGATTTATAGACCGCAGTGTGCCCCAGTGAGTGGGGGCTAGATGGTGACTGGTAGTAGCCACTGAGGCAAGGTGGAAATAGGGGGTTGGGGTTCCCCTGGGAGGGGAGACCCAGAGTGAGGGGGTACTGTTGTGGGCAGAACCCCTGGGCAAAGGGGTCTGGGAGGGATATGGGGGGCCAGCGGCAGGCGAGACACTGGCCTGCAGAGGGTGCTCCTGGCTGGCAAGAGCTACTTCCTGAGATGACCGGCAGGAGGCACTGCGCCGGTGAGTCATTGCCCTGCTACACCATCACGCGCTAACACCAAGGTGGCCCAGTGCTTAATGCACTAGTGGAAGGTGCTCAGATACTATGGTGATGAGCACAGTGTAAGAACCTGTATAGAATAGAATAATCTCTGCCTAAAAATTCTTCTGTAGTTACCATGAGGATGAAGAGTTTAAGATCTTGCTGTCAGATTTGGTTCTTCAGCCATATGCAATTATCACAACAATGGCCTGCTTCAACTAGCCAGAATCAGTCAAAGATTAACTGGCAGTACATTAAATTCAGCCCAAGGAGACCTAGGTTCTCAGATCTGACAGTGACTGGTGGCATGGTATAAAAATATAGATGGAAGGATAGGTTATATTCATAACTCTAGTGAACCTGGGGAAGTCACTTAATTCCTCGGTACCTCAGTTTCCCCATCTATAAAATGGAGTTGATGATGCTTACTCAGTCCTGTAAAGCAATATGAGATCTGCAGATGAAAATAAAGAGCTAAGTGTTATTATTTAAATCAGTCAATGCCAAGGGCTGAAGGGTTTGATCCTGAGAAATGCTGAACCTCTGAGACACAGGTACCCTGAGCTCCTGGGCAAGGCAACAGGAGTTTTGGTAAAGTGCACTCTACATTGTTTAAGTTTGCTGGAGTCATAGTGAGGGTAGTTTGGAGAGAAAACAATCCTCTGTCTCTCCTTATGGAGTACCGACTTTTGCTGGAGGCCAGTTCCTTACCCACCTCTGCCAATATTCACAATGATCTTTATGCCTTATTTTCCTTCTCTGAGGTTTCCCACCTGCTCTGAGTATGTTGAAGGCCATCTAAACTCAAATTGTCATGGGCGGGCACCATCAGTGCTGAAGTGCTGCTGCTGGGCTGGAATTAAGGCAGCTCAAAGACAGCGCAGTGAAAATATTGACTTTCCAGCTAATAAAACTGAATTCCATGAAAGCTACAACTTCAAACTTTAAAAAATCCATCAATTTCTCATAAATATTTGAAAGCACCAAATTGATTGTTGCTGGACTACCACTGTATAGGAGGCCTGCAGCGTGGTGGAGATAGGCAGAGGGGGCTGGAGGTCAGTATATGGGAGATTATTGTACAATGGGAAGCAGATTTCACCAGGTCCAGTTGGGAGAAGGCTGGCATAACCACTAGGTGAACTAGGCGGCCACCTATGGGGCCAAGACTTAGGGGCACTAAAAAGCGGTACCCCCAATTTTTTTTTATACTATTGCTCCCGGCAGGGGTATGGGCCACTCACAGCCACGTTAGCACTTACCTCTGCAGGCATCCTCTGCGACCTCGGGCCCTGCCGCCTCCCTCTGCCGCACCCCACATCACTGCCCGCCCGCGCCCCCCCTGCCAGCCTGGAGCCGCCTCCTCCCCGGGCTGCCACATCGCTTCCTAGCCCGCTCCCTCCGGCTCTGGCAGTCCCGCACCCCCTGCCGCTGCAGCGGCTGTTGCCCAAGGGCTGCCGGCCGCAGATCTGAGCGAGTGATATTGGCCCACCTGCAGCTGGCTTTATTGACAGCAATGCAGTGGTGGGAGAGGGGGCGGGTGTAGGGGAAAGGAAGAGGAGACCGTGGCTATCGGTCCACCTGCGGGGGTGGATCATGGCCCTGCCAGAGGATACAGGCTTAAAGAGCTGCAAAAGTGTAACCGTCCTCAGCACGTGCCACCTTCCAAGGCTTCATCCCCATCCATATCCGCAGAGCAGGTAAATAGAGCCCCATTTTGGGGGAAACTGAGGCAGAGAACAGGGACGTGACTTGCCCAAGGTAACCCGGGGAGTCATTGTCGGAGTCCTGCTTTGAACACAGGAGATCAAAGCTCCTAGTTCTGCGCTGGCTCAGACCATTAGACCAGAGACCTCCAAGCCCTGAGCTCTGCACCTGCCCACACAAGGTATTAATCTGGGATTCAGGGACAGCACACTGCAAGTTTTCAGTGAAGAAACACGGCTGTCTCAAGCCCTTATGGCTACAAGGAAAATCCCCCAAAGGAGATGGGCGTCTAGCCGACACAGTTCTGTCTGCCTGAGTCTGTAGCCAGCCTGGGACAACAGCTCTAGGAAATGCAGCAGTAACCATTAAGTTTAATTACAACATTGTCAGAGCCAGATTTTCATGTAACATGGGTGACCAGTTGCGTGGTGCACAACCACTGCAAGTGTGTGAGCAACTCAGGTTAAGTGCAGCTGAACCCTGGGCTGGCTGCAGCACTTGAGAGATTTTTGTTCTCCCACTGAATGACAGCAGATGCACCAGTAATTTTACTAGGTAGAAGTTTAGTGACCACATTAGGGCCATATCCTCCCCACTCCCAGCATTGGGCCAACTGCCCCTCATCATTCTCCTGATTGCTTGTATTGTTATTGATGGGAGATCTGCTGTGGATTGAGGGCTGTATAGGACCTGCCTTTGCAGGCTCAGTCCTGGCCCAGCATTCGAAATAAAGTGCCCTGAGTTTCAGAAGTACTGAGAACCTCGGAGTTCCCACAGACATCCGGGGAACCGCAGGTGCTCAGCATCTCTGAAAATCAGGCCCAGAATGACACTGATGCCTCTGCCCTGGGACAGAGCTTTCTGAGTAAGGGGCTTCAGCAGCGATTGGAGTGGGGCAGAGTAAAGCAACCAGAATGGTCATGACAGAGGCTGGAACTCTGTCCTCGCCTCACACCTGTGGGGAAGACAGGCCTTCAGACACCCCCTCCCACTTGCATTGCACTTTCCAGCCCAGGAGCAAGGAACCATTTCACACCTTAGCGCTGGGAGGGAGCTGAAGCACAGAACAGGGAAGTAACTTGCCTGAAGTCATCCAGTGAGTTGGTGCTAGGTGGAAACTAGAAGCCAGATCCTGACTCCCATTAAATACGTAGACTAAATAATGAAATTAATAAATTTTCAATCCGAGCGTGTATTAATTCTAATGAACAATGCCACATTATGCAGTATTCATTTTTTGAAAGTTTATAATAAGCAATGCTCCGGGGCTAGGGGAGAGGAAGGCAGGGTGCAAGGTGGAAGTTTCGCCCAGGGCACAAAATATCCTTGCACCGGCCCTGGTTGGGAGGAAGCTCCCAAATACCTGGCTACATCCTGAGGATATACTGAGGACCATATTCTCCTCAGATGTAAAATGGTGTAGCTCCACTGACTTCACCAGCAGAGGATGTGGTCTGCCAATGGGATGTGTGTCCTGAACACTGGGTCTGTAAAATCGGTCTGGAAACCTCAGAACAGGCTTTGTTGTTTGATTTCCAGTGCTTCCTGGCTAGGCCAGAAACATCCTGGAAACAGCCTGCTTCAGGGTTCCCCAACACTCCCAGTCCCTGGTGGAGCCAGGAAATACTGAGAAGCACAAAAGGGGAAAAGAGAATAGTTTGAAAAGTTGATTGTACTTTGCCAGATCAATTCAGCTGAGGTAGAGTTAGTCAGGAAATGCAAATTCCACAGAACTGAAACATTCCACAGGAAGCATTGATTCCATCAAAACCAGCTGGGCAGCTACCTCCCTGCCTGGTTTCTAGCCAACCAGCCAGCCAGCTGGCAAATGGGCTCTCAGGCTCTTCAAGGTGCCTGGCTTCCCTGGTGGCCAGTTCCCTGAGCTGACCTACTCCCCAGCTCCCCTGCTCCTCGGGTTACCCAGCAGGTCAGCTGGCTGGTTCCCTGAACAGCTGGCTCTTGGGCTACCCAGCTCCTCAGGAAGCCAGCCAGGCAGCCAGCAAGCCAAAAATTTCTATTTCAATTCTCCCTAGCACAGAAAATGTTACATTTTTTACTTTTTATCCTGATTTGGGGCCAAAAAAATATTCAGACTCAAAATTTTTCACAGGAAGGAAAATCCATTTTCTGTCCAGCTCTAAGGTCAGGTTCGGTTCTGGTTAGTCCTCATTTAGTATGAGCTAGTTCACTAAGCCTCATCGGAAGGGTATTCATGAGAAGGCAATGTTATCCTGGCCAGAGTTCCACTCTGCCCTTCCCCTTCTGTTCTCTGAAGCTCCACCTGGACAGAGATGAGATGACCCAAGTGCAGGCTCTACTGCTAAGTTCACTTGCTATTACTGACACTTCTAGTGCTGGTTATTTAAAGCCCATGACTGTCAGGTTCTCCACATTGCCCTGCTTGGGAACAAATCCCAGCAGGGTTGTGAAACTAGAAACTCATCTCTTAAATCAAGAGGAAAAAAGTTAAGGCCAAGAGACAAGGCAGGGAAACAGGAGTCTCTCTCTCGCTGCAGCTGACATGACCACAGAAACCCACCAGGACTATGGGAAGCTTAGGCATTTCTGCGTTCTACAGAACATAAGCTTCAGCAGATTCCCAACTAAGATGGACTCCACTGGACCTGGGGAAAAGTCGAGGCGAGCTAGATTTAAAACTAGAGGCTACCCTGCTCTACAGCCAAAATGCTTCTGAAATAAATATAGTCAAACTTTACTAATTCTGGGTCACTGAGAACGAAAATGATGCTTAAAATTGTTGATTGGCTCTAGTTTTCAAGATATGCTATTGGGTCAGTATATATGACCCTTGACTTGGGAATGGCAGAGGATAAGTGAGTTATAAAGGGAAGGGATCTCAATTTAAACCAGAAATGACTAAAATACATCTTTGACTGGATCTATGAATAAATCTATGACTGGGTTTGGACAGTACTTGCTTTTTAGGCAAAACAATGAATGATGCAATCTGAAGCTGGTATTGCGTCATACATGATATGAATTGCATCATGTTATTCCTAGAAGTCATGGATGATGCAATCATAACGAAGCTTACATCACTCTGCTGAACAAATTGCCCTATATCAGCTCTAGAAATCATACAGTGTCGTGCTCTCTTATTTGTCAGTGTTTGATTTTGCAAAGGGACACATTTCTGTTTAGCCAAAATGAGCAGAGATGCCTCGTACTTGTGTGAACAGTGCAGATAACTTCTGCTATGTTTGTGGTGAAGTGACTTTTGCATCACAAAAGCGCAGTATAACCACTATGGTTAAGAAAGCCTATCACCTTTATTTTGGCTGCAAAAATGGAGATCAGGACAAGAGGTGGGCCCCCACACATATGCTGCAACACTTGTGCAACAAATCTTCGCCAATGGTTGAACAGGAAAAGGAAATCTATGCCTTTCGCAGTGCCAATGATTTGGAGAGAGCCAACAGGTCATACCAGCAATTGTTACTTCTGCATGGTGCCTCCAGTTGGGAAAGGTGTGTCAAAGAAGAAAAAGTGGACTGTGCATTATCCAAACATTCCATCAGCTATACGCCCAGTACCCCACGGAGAAGGACTGCCAGTTCCTGATGCACCAGAATCATTCTCACTTGAGTCAGATGAGGAAGAGGATGAAACTTCTGGTCCTGAACCATCAATGTCACAGGACCCACATTTTCTCCCATCCTCCTCCTCTGAACCAAACCTCATAACACAAGGTGAATGACTTTGTCAGGGATTTGGAACTACCCAAAAATAAGGCAGAGCTGTTGGGCTCCAGACTACAGCAGTGGAATCTCCTGGCAGGTAATGTTAGGGTTTCCATGTTCCGTGACCGTCAAAAGGATCTTGTCCCATTCTTCTTCATGGAAGGTGATCTTGTAGCCTGCAACAACATCAATGGTGTGATGGCAGCCCTCAACATCGTTCACGATCCAGATGAGTGGAGACTGTTCATTGATTCATCGAAGACGAGTCTTAAAGCTGTTTTACTGCACAATGGCAATGTTTTGCCATAAATTCCAGTTGGTCATGCAGTCCATATGAAGGAAACCTATGACAACATGAAACAACTTTTGAGGTGCATAAACTATGATCAACAACAGTGGCAGCTTTGTGGTGATTTGAAGGTTGTTTCTCTCTTGCTTGGTCTGCAGACTGGATACACAAAGTACTGCTGTTTTCTCTGCGAATGGGATAGTCGTGCAAGAGATTCCCACTACATCAAGAAAGATTGACCACTCCGACAATCATTGGAGCCTGGGAGGAAAAGTGTTCAGCATCCACCACTTGTTGAATCAAGGAAGATTTTGTTACCACCCTTACACATCAAGCTGGGTCTGATGAAGAACTTTGTCAAGGCCATTGACAAAACACAAGCAGCTTTCAAGTACCTCCGTGGAAAATTTCCAAGGTTAAGTGAAGCTAAGATAAAGGAAGGTGTCTTTGTTGGTCCTCAGATTCGTGAACTTCTTTGAGATGATGCATTTGACCATGCACTGCGTGGCAAGGAAAAGACGGCAAGGAAAGCCTTCCAGTTAGTGGCAATAAATTTTCTCAGAAACAACAAGGCAGACAACTACAGGTTGTTGGTGGAAAACCTCCTTAAGGCATACAAAAGCCTTGGTTGCAACATGTCACTAAAGATACATTTTTTTGCACTCTCATCTAGATTTTTTTTCCACCGAACTGCGGAGCAGTGAGCGACAAGCACGGCGAGCGATTTCACCAGGACATTGCAACAATGGAGAAACGCTATCAGGGCAAACGGAGCCCATCAATGCTTGCAGACTATTGCTGGACAGTGACAAGAGATGCTCCATTTAATGAATACAAGAGACAAGCCAAGAAGCGCCGAGTAGACACTGAATAGGACTAAACTATGTACATAATAGTTTTTTGCCTTTTGTTTCATAATAAATTTTATTTATATAACCCTTTTGCTGATTTTTAAAGTGTTACATAAACAGGACAGATGAAATATTATCATGTAAAGCAACCATAAACACATGAAAAGACCCAGGTTTACAATTTATGATTAAAACTCTACTATCTACACAATATACGTATCTTAGAAACAGTAGCCAATCAGTTTTTTAATTGTCATATTTGAATTCAGCACATCAAAATACATAATAAATAGCACATTTTATCTCTGAAGCAGACGACTTCTCAAAAATTGTAGACCAGTGCTATCGATTCCATTCTGGAGGGCACTGTGACCCAGTTCAGGTTTTCCTCTGCTCAGAAGCTGTACCCAGAGCCTCCAGCCACACACGGGGCTTGTCTAGATGGAGAGTTAAAACATGGCAAGTCGGGATCTAAATCTACAGAGCACTAGCCTGCTGCACACTAACTGGCCATGTGGATCCTGTGACCACACACTAAAAGTTGCCTAGTGTGCTTTGATCTACTCCACTTTGAAACAGGAATAGAGCAAAGTGCACTAGGGAACTTGGGAACTTAATTTGCCGAACACCATCTCGCTGACTGGACAAGGCCACAGATATGTTTAGGCTCTTTCCATTACAAGAGGGAAATTCCTCCCAGTCTGCCACCAGTCAGGACTTTGCTAGGTAAGTTTCTACTTGTGACATTTCACATATCACAGAGAAAACCTGGATTGGAATTTGTATGCATTTGACCTGGATTTTGGCTACAGAGCTTCTATTTACAATTTCCCTGAGTTCCAATTCAGACTGGATTGCTCCAGCCCAAATTCCCTTCCAGTTATCTATGATGCAAGTATAGTAAAGAGAGAGAGCCTGAACCACTGAGCCATAAAACAGTGTTTAGCCCCTTGGGTCATTTTCAGGTCATGCATTTTGCTTCTCCGGGATGATGGGTAAACATCCTCTGCCTAAAAAGACAATAAGCAGGGGAATGTGGTAGAGAGAGAGCACTGGGTCTGGTGCAAGATCTGAGGCATGAAGCAGAAGCTGTGAACTAAAGTTAGGCCAGGTATTAAAGTGGATGCTTACAAGTTCACTGCCAGTACATGAACTTGGCAGAGTTGTTGCTAGCATATTAGGCATTAGCTATTTATGTAAATATATTTCAAGTCTAGTACAGATACATCCCAATCTAGTCCAAGATAAGATGGTTTAACAGAACAATGAATAGGGATGTTGTGTCCAAGATATCAGAAACAAGGGGAGGTAACAAACAGATGTCATGAAACACGTAAGGTTGTGTGTAAGTTGTGTATCCCAGTTGTTTGCCTCAGTCTATAAATGTTGGGGTCTCTCACCTTGATCCTTTTTTGTGGCCTAGGAGACAGAAGAAACTCCCACTGCTGACTGAGCCATTCCTTGCCACTGGACACTCATGTGTTTGTGTACATGTAACCACAGAACCAGGGCAGTAGGACTGTGCCTTGAGGGCAATAAACCTGGCTGAGTGCCTTTGTTACCAAACCATGCCTGTGGTCTTTCTTTATGAGAAACATTATAGCATGCTGAACAAGCAGGCTGCATTCTCTACTCTTAGAACTGGTAACATTGGAGCTCCAAGGACAGACGCCCCTGAGCAGCTTTGAACAGCGTTACTGAGGCAACAACATTCCAGCATTCAGCACTTAACCACAGCAGGGACTGCTTGTTTCCCTGAAGCTGTAATAATGAGGAAAGATGGACTGATGGGTTATGGGTCTCTCTCATGTCTGCCTAAGTTTGACAAAAGCACCTCAGAACTCTTGCTTGCTGGCTCAGTAAAAGTGAACCTGTTGCATGGACACTGGAAATGATTCATTTCCTGGTCTTCTGGAAAGGGATTTGCTGCTGATTTTGTAGTACTATTGTCAGCATCCTCCCAGGTTGTGTCTACACTTAGAGGGAAAGTGCTGCAGTGGCCACCAATATGAGGAAAGAACACACTTCTCCAATGCGGAATGTGGAGGGGCATTAGGAGGAACAAACCTCTACTTCCATGGGAATTTCTCCTCAACTACAATAGCTAAAATTGTATTTTTTTAAAAAATATAAAGAGAGAGAGAGAGCCAAGCTTCTCACATATTCCCATGACTCTAGGAGTTAGGGCTTTAGGAAAACCACCAAATATCTCAAGCCTCGCAATAACATTGCAGAAGTTGGCAACACATTGCATCTACTATGCTGTTAATGTAATTGGCCACTGAAAACTAAGGGTATGTCTACACTGAAAATTAATGTGTAACTGTAGCTCATGTAGGCATTCCTGCACTAGTGTTAATCTAGGTAACATGGTAACAATACTAATGACGATGTGGTGGCCCAGGTGGAGATGGGTGTGTACTCGGGTGGCTAGTCCATGCCACCATGTCTTCACTACTATTGTTACCCAGGCTAGCTAGCTTGAAGCTAGTGCAAGTATGTCTAAGGTGTAATTGTAGTATGGGTAGTTTGTAGTGTAGACAAACCCGTAGAGTTCCACTTTCTGCAGTCATGCAGGGTTGCTTTACTGCACATAAAATATTGGTTATATGCAATCTTTTCACACCTGTGTGCAGCGACAATCAACTCCACTTTGGTTTGGTGCACCTGTGCACACATACCAACATAGAGCAGGCACCCTAATAGGGGAACCAGTCCTTACTATTAAAAGGGTGAAATGGAAAAGCACTTTTGGGTGCAGCAATGGAACTTCCTCCCACCCATCTCCTTGGACATTCTGCTTTAGAGAATTCTGAGGCCAAACCTGCACATTCTCCACCTAACAAGCAGAACAGCTCCAGCACTCAGCCTTTCCTGACTTTTTAATACAATATCCTGAAAAGCTGACCTGAGAGGAAAAGACCCCACACACATGACAATGAAACACAGCAAACTGCAGTGCTTATGCTAATGCTCTAAGTGCTGCTTGCACTGTGAAATAAGGAGGGAATTCATACAGTGGCTTCCTTCTAACCACTGAAAATAAACCAGGGGCCCTGGCAGCAACAACAGGACCAGCCCTTGGTATTCTCCAGCCAGAAGATCACGGTGAAAGCCCTCTGGCTGCTCAGCCAGTTTCTTCTTGCAGGGCTTGCTGACCCTCTGCCAATACCCATGTAACTGGGCTCCTTCTTGGACCTGATCCCAGCCCTCCGCAACCAGAGTAGCCACCCAGTTACAAACCACTGCTCTCATCTGATCCATGCTGCTGCTTAGTCCTCCATGGGCTGGCAATGTCTCCCCTCTGAGGCTGTTCTCCCCTGCCCACTCCTATGGTAGAAGGGGAACGGGATGCAGGGCTACATATATCCCCTAGTGCCACACTTGGAAGTGGGGACTCTCCCAGTGGGTCTGTGCATGGCTGTCTCTCCAATCTGGAAGAGCCTCCAGGCACTTCTCGGCACTGTGACAAGCTGGAAGTGGGGCAGGGTTCAGGGGAGGGCACTGGCTAGGCCCAGGTGCACTTTCCTCCCCAAGGCTGCCCGGTTTAAATATGCATTTTTAAATTTACAAAAATTGTGTGTATTTTGGGGGGTTGTATTGGCCCCACTCTAGTTTTCAGTCAGGCGTTTTCTATGGGGCCCACTTTTATTTCCTCAGTACCCAGCCACCCTGCCAAAATAACTCCTGGCGGGCACCAGATATGTGTGCACCCATTCCCACAAGTGCAATCGGTTCCTCCCACAAAATCACCAGCCAGACCGCCGTGTCAATGAGGGCAGCTTTAACAATGAAATGAGTTCTACAGTTTGAGTCTGTTCATACCGACCAATGAAGTGCTAGCAGATTACAAAACCATCTCCCAACGCACGTTTGTCAGTGATCTGCCTGGAGATCATGACATAGAGGTCATAAGTCAAATCCGAGACTTTATTGTCAAACTAGGGGAATTGCCTTTGCAGGGATATGGGGCTCAACCTGCAGCTCCTAACCACCTACGAGGAACTCTCTTCCCTGTGTGAATACATTCAAAATGCCCAGATTATATATGTGATAAATAATACATTGTCTTCCTAGAGCAGATCTCTGGGAAGAGCATCCTAAGCATTTTTACAAGAATGTAAACACAAACAGATTAGAAGACTAAAATACATAGAGGATTAAAATGAGTGCAATTAAAAAGCAGTATAAAAGCATAATAAAAGCAAGGCAGCATGCCAAAGGCCTCCTGAAATTCAGAGACTTTTAAATACTGCATTTACAGGGTGCCAGTTCCATGGTCCTCCCAATTAGCCACAGGAAGGGTATTCCATAGCCACAGAGGCAGCGATAGAGACCTGAAGCTACCATCCCGAGCCCCCAACACCTCCATCCTCTGGGGATGTTAGAGGGCAGAGGTATGACGCAGATGGGAAACTGACTGAGGGGAAGAAGAGACTGATGAAATGCTGTATGTATGTAAATAAGACTATTACAGAATCCCATTGTGACTCTGCAGCAGTGAGGGAAGGATATTAATGGGGGATGAGGCAGGCAAACAGTTAGCCAGCAATAATGAGCAAGCTCCAAGTGACTGATTCCACGTCAAGGTTGGGCAGTATCCATCAGTTATGTACGGGTGCAGCTCTGCCACTGGAAAAGGACCACACCGCACTCACTGACTGCCTGTGAGGAACACATCCGCTTAGCAACCCATGGCAGCAGAGTCTCCTGAGACAGGCCAAAGCAGTACAATTCTGCAGGGTGACAAAGGGGGATGAGAATCAGCCCCCAAGCTTCCACCCACTTCTAGAAGCAAATTTGGATCCCACCTTTTTGGAGGTTCTGAGATATTTCAGGAACATCTTTTCCCTTCTAGTCTATCTGGAATTGTAATCCGAGGGACCGAAATGCCACGGCAGAGCCTGTTTCACGAGCTTCCCAGAATCCTCTGAGGGAACATCTGAGCAGAAGACCAACAACTCTTACGGTTTTGAGGGTCACCTGTCACTAACCATGATGGAGAAAGGAAGCAAACTAGCGAGATCGTGCCTCGGCATCACATGGGCGAAGGTTTTATGTCACACATAAGCAGGGCTCAGACTGGGTCAGGTGACTCCATGTTAGCCTTTTGGGGAGGCTGCCATCTTTCTCTCCAAAATCTCAGCCTTTTTTTTTTTTTTTTTTAGTAAGTCTCTATCCCTCCCGGCCACAAAGAAACATGAACTGAGTGTACCCAATGCCACGATATCTGCCCATCTGCAACAATTGCTTTCAGAGATGGGAAGTGCCTCGTTCAGTGGGATGTTAATTTAGATGCCCAGTCATGATAACTGTGAAGTCGTTGAGTTTAGCCGTGGGCAGAGTGAGAGAATACTACTAGTACTGCTGCCTCTCCCCCACCCCAAAATTGAGCCTTGCACATGTAAAGACCGGTTATCTTGGTTACCCATGGCCAAGGGAAAGGAACATTAATTATTTCTGCTTCCAGCCCATCAGGGAAACTCTCAAGGCCCTGTAGAATTCAAAAAGCTTCCAGAAAAGCAGGGAAAGGGATGGGAATTATCACTGCAAAGATGGAGCCTAACAGTTTATATTGTCTTTGAGGTATTGTAATGAGTTAGCTTTGCATGTGGGTGCAGTGTTGTAACTGGCCCTCAGAAAGGATAAGAGCCTTGCTACTGCTGCTAGCTAGTGACACTCTCCTCCAGCTCAAGTAATCAAGGCGTGCAGTTTTGGAGCTGAAGGAACAACTTTCTAGGCCCCAGCTCCCCAAGGGAGGTAGTTCATATTATAATGATGTCTGTTGGCAGTGATGGATTTGGTAGGGTATCCCATATCACTAAACCATTCTGTCCATCCTTGACTCAGAGAGGCTAATTAAACTAGTTATAGGCCACACTCAGATGCTCTAGTTGGAGGCTGACTTAGAAGCCAGAAGTTAATTTTAAACTAATTGACCTTAACACTCTGTCAAGCTGCTTAAGGAGGAGCCGGGAAAGGAGGGGTGCCCAATAACTTATGTATACAGCACACGTGTTTTGCCTCCCAGCTCTTGTTTCTCATTATTAATGTCAGGGCTTTTTTTAACAAAATTTGTCTTGGTCAATTAACTCAGACAGGATTGCTTGTAATGTTCTAAGTAAAACTAGCCACATCCTGTGCTCAGTAAGATGAGAAAACAAACCTTCGAAAACAAGAGTGGATGGAAAGGACAACTTATGACTCACATCCATTTAGTGCTTTTATGCAGGTGGATCCCAACGTGCTTCACAAATACATGGGCCAAATTCTCCCATAGACAACACCAGTGCAAGACCTTGATTCCAGCAGGCTTGAATGGGTATAACTGAGAATGGGTGTAACTGACACTGTAATGTAAACATAGCAGGAATAAAACATTGTGGCAATGGTGTGTTTTACAAATCACGTTGTCCAGGGGGTCATTCTTCATGTCCTTGAAATGGAAGGGGTCATTTGAGGCTGCAACCAACATCTTGATGGGAGAATGGGAGTGTCTTGTCTTTTCATCTTTAAAAGACCTGGCCAGGCAAGCAAGGAAGTGCTGCTGAGTTGCTAACTGCTGTCTGAACTGGATATTGCAACCCACTGATCCTTTCTCAATAACAATCCTTGTGTATCTACAGCATCTTCCATCCCGGGGTCTCCAAGCACTTTCCAAATGTCGTGAAGCTCCACAGTCTCCTGGTGAGGTAGGCACAAATGGGAAGAACATGGTACAGAGAAGGGTAAGTGACTTGCCCAAATTCCCATGGTCAGAGTGTGTCACAGCTGGGATTAGAAGCCAAGTGGCTGAAATCTAAGTCTGGTTCTTTAGCCACAAAAGGTACGTCTACACAGGATAAAATACCAGCAGCACAGCCACAGCTGGGCCAGGGCAGCTGACATGGGCTAGCTGCTGGTTTTTGTCTCTGATTTCATGGAGTAGCCTTGTTATGTGCAGTGCTATTGGGAAACAGGGTAATGGTCTTTCCTGTTAAGCTAAGCTAACTTCAACAATTCTACTTGTTAAGCTTTTGGCTTTTCTCCTTTCTCTTCCCTGGTATAAGTCACTTAAATCCTTAATTAAATATTCTCACGTGCCCAGGCCCTGCTTCTCTCTATAGTGGTGGCACTAGCCAGGTAAAATGGCTGTAAAGAAACCAAAGGGATGAGGGACGTGTGCACCATGCTACTCTATTGTGATACTGCTGGTATGGTCTCTTAGTATACATCAGGGTTGGCAGCCTTTCAGAAGCGGTGTGCTGAGTCTTCATTTATTCACTTTAATTTAAGATTTCGTGTGCCAGTTATACATTTTAACGTTTTTAGAAGGTCTCTTTCTATAAGTCTATAAAATATAACTAAACTATTGTTGTATGTAAAGTAAATAAGGTTTTTAAAATGTTTAAGAAGCTTCATTTAAAACTGAATTAAAATGCAGAGCCCCCTGGACCAGTGTCCAGGATCCAGGCAACGTGAGTGCAACTGAAAATCAGCTCACGTGCCGCCTTTGGCACGCGTGCCATAGACTGCCTACCCTGGCATACATATTAAGATTGTTCCTGGGAACCCAAGTCAGGGCTCAGGATCCCATTGTAAAGGGTGCTGTACAGACGTAGTACCGATGAAGCCAGGCGTTCCATGGAAAACTTGACATTTTGGCCAAACATCAAAGTGTGAAATATTTTGATTGGGAAATGTCACCACAATTCCTCATGGAAGTTGTGCTCCTTGTGCTCCGTTCTCCTCTTTGGCTACATCACCCCTGACATACCACAGTTTCCCCTCTTGATGGGAGGTGCTGTTTTCATGGACGACATAATCCGGCTAGGGCACCTGGCCCACAGAGGAGAATAGAGCCATGAGACAACCAAACTCCAGCTCCCGTAGGCATTGTGATGTCATATCCAAATCCAAATGTCATTTTTCTGCTGAAAAATGTTTGGTTTGTGGGCATTCCAGTTTTTGATGAAAACTCAAATTTTCTACAGAAAGCAGACACTCTTTGTGAAACAAGTTGTTTTGTCAAAAACCCATTTTTCCTTCAAAAAACAGTGTCAAAGGAAACTTTTCAAGCAGCCCTAGTTATTTTTCATACAGCCACCCATCTCCGTAGTGGCCAAGTGCCTTTGTGATCCCTGATGCTTAGGCCTGTCCACCATAGGAAATGGATTCTCCTAGAGCCAAGAAATATCACAGAATTTCATAGAAAATGCAAAGCAAGAAAGCAGTTCCCATTCCCAGAAGGAAGGGGCTCCCAGTAGCTCATTTTCAAATGCACCAAAATCTCTATATCTCATTCTCTGGTGGACACAAAAGATGGGGATACCATGCTAGAAGGACACAAAACAGAGAAGGGATGGACGACAGACAAAACACTGACAAAGGAAGTTATTAAAGCTGGCTAAATTATTTGTTATGAATCAGATGCATTACAAAGCTGTCCTTAGCTAGCATAAGCTGATCTGCATTTCCTTCAGGTGCATTCATTACCCAGACACAGTGAATCATCTGCAGCCTGCGGGGCTGTCTGCAAACTGTTCTCTTTCACTCGTCCTTATCTGTACTCTGTCATTGGTCATGTGATCTTACTTCTGCTACCTGATTGGATGACTAAAACATTTTAAGGCGGAGGAGAACGAATAACAAAGGAGGAAGTTGTGGGGTGACTTTTCAGACAAATAAGCGTTCCACTTATTGTTTTTATTGGGGAAAATATTCACAAATCTAACTGTCGCATCCAGTCAGCGCTGGGAGTTATATTGGTCTGTTTTTCTTTAACATGCACAAAAATTCATTGAGGCCTCAAATTTAAAATGTGGTCACTGCCGGCTGGGTGGCTTGAGTAAGCATCGCCTCTGGCTTTCCTTCAGGCCATCCACTACAAGCCCGCAACTAACGAAGGGCTGGTAACGACCAGTCTTAGGGGAGAATCCCCCTCCTGCCGAGTGGGCAGCCAAAATTTTGCACTGCAGTTAAACTAAAGTGATGGGTAGGAAGGGGTGGTGGAGGGAGCAAGCACTCAGGCAAGCTGCCTCCAAAGGGCTCAGAGAGGTTTGCAAGCTGTGAGGCTTGTCTGGAAGAAATTGAAATGGGGGAGGAGGTGATTAGAATCTGCTCTCTGTTAAACACATTGCTTTGCTTGGGCAAAGGTTTATTTGTCTAATAATTTCAGTAGGGCCACCGCCCCTCTGCTTTCCAAGGGATGCAAATAACAAGGGCAGCTGCTAGGTTTGCAATGGGGGAATTGAGGGCACCATATTAAATATTCGAGGGAGGGGCAGTTAAGATCCAGCTCAGACTGGGGGGAGTTGCCACAGATTTTAAGATCTTTTTAAGTACTGCTGACTATGGAATTTTAACGCAAACCTGACCTGCAATATGGCCCCAACTCAGCAAGACACTTAAGCACATGCCTAACTTTAAGCATTTTCATCCCTATTCAAAGCACTTAAGCCTATGCTTTACTTAAACCATGTACTGAAGTTCCATTGACTCCAATGGGACCTGAGCACACGCTCAAGTGCTTTACTGAATTGGGGCTTTAATGGGGACTTGACCTGCTCTCTGTATACAGGCATTATCTGCAAAACAGACGTGGTCCTTCCAGGTAGGCACAGAACTCCATTTCTGGCGCTTGACCCCATTGCAGGACACTGCCCGGATTATTGTACGTTCGCTGGAGCCAGGACCATCCTTTTGTTATGTTTGTCCATTGCCAGGCACAAGTCTAGGTGCTACAAAGAAAACAATGGTAATAGAGGGAGACCACCGCCTTCTATAAGCTAGATCTTTTCCCCAGGCTCAGTTACAGGTACATCCTAGACAGAATCGGTATGCTAGACCCTGATTCTGCAAAGAATGGATACATCTTTCCAGGATCAGTGCCTTGATTTACTATGGAAGCTAAGTACAGACCCTGGAAGCAGAAGTGGATTTCTATGCCTCCCTGGAATGGATTATAGACAAAGCTCCTAGGGGGCAAGGAACCTGAACTGGATGTTGGAAATTAACTCGGGGGAAGCCCCTGGAAGGTAGATACCATGTGGAGCACAAGAGAGATGAAGCTGGATCTGTTGTGTAGATATGAAGAGTAGGATAAGACACAATCCCCAAAGAAGGGTAATTGTCTCCATCCAACTAGATCATTCAGCAGCAACAACAAAAAAGCAAATGTAGAGATCAACCTATTGGCAGGAAATTCTGCTTTGGGCTGTCACTGGATAAGTAATCTCTTAGCAGCAGTGCTCCACTTGGATTAGACTTCAGCGATTGAGGTCAGTACTCTGAAAAAAAAATTGTCACGCTCTCTGGAGAGGCTCACGAGCAAGAATAGTAACCTCAGGGTAGATGTTAGGAAGTAGGGCACAAACTCCAGACTGAGCTCTATAACTAGATTTCACCAACCAAGTAACCAATGTAAACTCCTCAGACACTACACAGCCTTAACATGGAGTCCCAGACAGTTCCTGTGGGCACTCTGATCTCTCTTGACAACCAGGCAAGCTTGAGTCTGTGATAGATGGTCACTGTACACGAACAATCACAAAATATTCAGGTTACTCCCAGTCCCAAAGGATCGGTCATTTATCCCAGAACAATTTGCACCTTAGATCTCACACCAAAGACAATGCTTGTACCCAATCCTGTAATAAACTAACTAAAGGTTTATTAACTAGGAAAAAAAGAGAGACTTATTAAAAGGTTAAAACAGTTAAAAAACAAAAGATTTGCAGTCTTAGGTTTCAGATGGTGACAGAACAGCTGAAATTTTGCAGCTCTATATGTCCATTAGGGCTAACCCGGTTAGTCCTGGGGATCTCTTGCTTATGTTTAGGAATTTTTGCCCCTTAAAGTCCAAACAGCATAAAGTGTAAGCTGCACCATACTGCATCACACAGTCAGATCACATGGGCTTAGGAGACAAAGTCCAGCGTATTGGATTCAGGAACACAGAGAAACAGTGCATCACATGCTAGCATAGGTTTCTGTGTGATATTGTTAGCTACTGTAGATCAGAAACAGAATCAAAACCAGCTCTGGGAAGGTAAGTAGAGGAGGAAAAGGCTTGCAAATAGTTTGTTTGAAAGGGACACAATTCAAATTTGACTGAAAGTTGGATTTTGTAAACCACCAGAAAATTTTTTGACTCATAAATATATTTCCAGGAGATAGATAGATAGATTAGATAAAAAAGGAAGTTGACTGTGCAAATAGCAAAACGTACCTTTGATTTTAAAAATTCTTTCATTTTTAATATCTAAAGTTATGTCTCCACTTCATCCACGACAGCAGCACAGCTGCTTCACTGCAGACACTCACTACAGCCACGGAAAAGGTTGTCACTTTGCTGCAGTTAATTGACCTTCAAAGAAGTGGTAGCTAGGTCAATGGAAGAATTGTTCTGTCGACCTGGCAATGTCTATACCAAGGGTTAGGTTGGCTTATCTATGTCACTCAAGGGTGTGGATTTTTCACACCCTTCAGCAGTGTAACTGGGTTGGCCTAACTTTTTAGTGTAGACCTGGCCTATTTCCATTCCTACAGAGACTTAAGACTTCAATCAGGCTGCTTGCATGAATAAAGTTATGCATGTACTCAAGCATTGGCAGGATCTAGGCCTCAGATGTTGCTAAATAATAGGCAAGCAAATTTCCTTACAATTTTTAATTTGTCATTGTCCCATTCAACTGTAAATGTGCTCTTAATAAATAATGGTCATAATACTAACAATAATTGGTTCTTCTCTAGCATCTCTATCACTTCACAGGTCTCAGTTAATTTAGCTTCACAACACCCCTATGTGGTTGGTAAAATATTGTATGTATTGGGTTAAATCCTTGTTTAAACTGTTGTGACCTCCGTCTTTCATTTCAGAGAACAGTCAGACACAGCTAAGCAGCAGCAGCCCCATCTGAGACAAAGGAGGTATGCAAAGCTGCCCAGGAATTTTGATGATATGGGTGGAGAAATGCTAAGTTACCCTGGCTGAAGATCTGGCCCTAGATGTGTACAAAGGTCAGCCATTTGTGCATGTGCACACACACACCTATGTACACGTGCAACCCCAATTTAAACATGCATGTGATGTGAGAGCCAGGAATTGAACCTGGGGCCCCTGATTCCAAACCCTCATCCTGCTCCCATAGATATCAACTGCAAAACTTACATTGACTTCCATGGGAGCAGGGCCAGGCCCTCACACTGTAAGGGTACATCTACACTACAGGGGGGAGTCGATTTAAGATACGCAAATTCAGCTACGTGAATAGCGTAGCTGAATTCGACGTATCGCAGCCGACTTACCCCGTTGTGAGGATGGCGGCAAAATCGACTTCTGCGGCTTTCTGTTGGCAGCGCTTACTACCACCTCCGCTGGTGGAGTAAGAGTGCTGATTCGGGGATCGATTGTCGCGTCCCAACGGGACGCGATAAATCGATCCCCGAGAGGTCGATTTCTACCCACCGATTCAGGCGGGTAGTATAGACCTAGCCTAAGTTTCTACATTATGTGCTCTGTTAATGATTTGAGATCACAACTTCTATCTTGATGACTTTAAAGACCTGTGGTTTACTTCACACCCGGTGTCTCCTCCCCATGGCCCATTGACTCACATCCATAGCCCAGCATCCGAAGATCAAAGAGGGGCACAGAACGCTCCTCCTGTGGGATGGGGAAGTTGATTGGTGTGCAGGTTGTTGGGACAGCTCTCATTTCCCAGAGGCTATCTCGTGCCAGGGCTCCACACCCCTGCTGCGCTGCTATATTCTCCTCTCCTCTCCTCTCTCTGCTGAATGGAGCGATTCAGCCAAGTGTAGCTGTGCTATAATGAAGCACTTGGTAGAAATAGATTTTTTGTTCCGCCTGGCTGTGGGCCGCTGGAGACAGGGGTCATTAGCTATGCATCACTACTAAGCTGCTGTTCCCTCATTAGAGGCCCTCTCCTCTATTTCAGCCACCCATATTACGGGTTCACAAGTGGGTGCTCAGCTATTACTGCCCTCACTAGAAACTCAGCCTAATTAATTTAACAATAAATTCAGGGTTTTTTTAAAAAAGAGTGAGAAATTGGTTAACTCTTGCCAGTCCAGCCGTGGGCAAGTTGATCTGCAGCAACTGCAGTGCCGCCAGCTCTCATGATTTTATCATGAATATCAAGTTAGTTGGTGGTTTGTTTGTTATTTTAAATTCCCAGCTCCTGGAATCACGAGAATCTTGGCTTTCACTTAAAAAAAAAAAAAGTCCAGTCCTTGTGATTACAGAGAATAGCTAGCAAATGTGACGCCTAAAGGCTCACAAACCAGAAGGCAATTGGAAGAATCTAAAGTTTATTGTTCCGTTATTTTTAAGCCCATCTCATGACTGGGGAGGGTGGGGGAATCTGACTCCTGATTTTTGAATACTTGAGATTGGCAATGCTGTAGCAGCTGTGGGGCACCAGGCAAAATAGTTTTGTATATTGGCTTAAGGTTTGTCTCCACAGTCATCTCCCCCTCTGCCAGAGGTTAGAAATAACTTTCATGACCAAATCCCAAACCCTGGAAAACTCACGTGGCTTTGTGTTTCGTTTCCAAATGCTGGGGGCCGGATTCTCCACTGCCCAGCATGTTGTTTTACCATCATTTACACCAGTGAAAACTGGACATAAATCATTCCCCTTCTGATTCAGTTGCATCTTACGCCCATTTTGCACTGGTGTAACTGACGACACAAAACGCAGAGCCAGGGACAATCTGATCTAATTGGGTTGCTGTGACTCGCAAGTCTTTAGAAGCACACTGGGACTGGTTGAAACCAAAGTTGGGGTTGATTTACACTTTTGCAACAAAACCCTGCAGAACTCGTGTTTGTCTGGTTTTCAGAGTGAGCGTGGTATTGGCAGAAATTTGCAGTGAGTTTGGGGGTTCAACAGAAGCTGAAACTCAAAGCAAAGCTCAGGTGATGAGGCTGGAACCAGCCAAATCAAAACTGATGCAAACACTGAAGTTGCAAGCTCATCTTACCACCCATTTCAGCCACTGCTGGAGACCCAGAACCCTCCAGAAGAGATGCAGGACCCACAAGTTGCATTTTATTTGGTACAAATTCAATTCTCACCATGTGTGTACTGTTCCCTTAAATATGTAGCTGGAGGAAGCTGGCTCCTGTTTTCCTTAAAGTTCCTTGTTGACTATTGGAAGAAAGTGATTCTTTACCATTGTCACATGACACAGATGAGCCATAGAGTTAAGGTTCTTTTGAGGGCTTGTGCTCATTAAAGATCCCATGCACCACTTCTCACAGCAGCAGAGTGCTATCCTATTGTGCTGCCCAAAGGCCAGTGTAATACATCCTACCTACCAAATACAGCAGGTTGGAAATTTTTCATCGAAGTGTTTTTTCAATGAAAAATGCCAGTTTTGTGCATTGTAAACATTTCAAAAAAATGTGGATTTAGACAAAATTTGGTTTAGAAAACAAACAAAACCAAGCATTTCAATAATGATGAAATGTCCCATTTTGACATTTTTTGCACGGAATGTTTCGATTTGTCATTTCCAAACAACTTTTTGAAACAAGACGTGTTGTTTTGTATTAAGAAAACATTTTAGGTGTTTAACTAGGTCAACATCAGAATCAAGGGTTTCTTTTTCATCAAAACAATGTTTCGATCAACCCCAAATGAGGGAGGACTTTCAGAACATTGTTTCTCAGAAAATTTTCAGTGGGTTGGTTTTCATTCCATTTCAGAATGGAAAGAAAAATGATATTGCAGAATTTCCCATGAAATGGAAAATCCGGTTCTATCCAGCTGTGCAACCTATATTCCTCCTGCATTTTAACTAGTCCGGTAGTCTTCTTTCATTTCCTGTGCTAATCTGTTGCGCAGTTTTGCTGTTAACAGCTGCTGCGTTCCATCGCAGAGATGGCTGCATTTCAGCCATTCCCTATTTCAGTACTTTGTAAAAGAACAAACAAAATTCCAGTTTTAGGATTGTTGGATGAAGGATATTATATATAGTGACATCAGTCATCCATCACCCCTGGACAGAGCAATCAGTGTTTGGCACAAGCATGCAGCTTTTGGTTAAGAGTATCTCTTGCCCAGAAAACATTTGAAAATAATTAGAAGTAGACAAAAATAATTAAAATTAAGATAAATATTTGAAATATGCTGATGTATAACTCTCCATGCCCCTGCAGAAAGGCTGATAATATATTAATGGATGCACTTCTGGGTCTTCTGACAAATCAAGAATGAAACCTTCTAGGTCCCAAGAGCACCTGATCTGATCTGCTTAGTTTCTTGGTTCCCCCACCCTGCGAGTATGCCTGGCATGGGAAGCTGTTTCATTCGCCGTAAGAGGTCAGGGCCAAGGAAAGATGCCAGATTGACAGAGTGCAAGAGCAAAGTCCTGGCTGCAGTCACAGGGGCAGTAGTGTGAGCTTCCCTGATCTATCCCACCAATATGCCTTAATCCTGATCTGGAAGGACCTGGCCAGTGAATAGTCTACTCTCTGTGGATCACTCAGTGCTTTGGCCTCTCTGCTGACACTGCCAGGAAGGGTGTCAGTGAATTATTCGTGACAATGATGGTGATGTTTTCTATGATGTAGGCTTGGAAGCTGGGCTGAGACCTTCAATTGATTTCACATAGGCCAGCAAACAGGCATGGATGGAGATGGAGAAGGGGATTTCTTTGATGCAATGACAGACAGCAAAATTCATACATGACTATTTACAAAATAGTTTCATCTCGAATTGCCAGAGATTGGGGTGAAGGGCCCCCCAACTCCAGAATCCCACTGACCTCCAAGGTTTCTACTCAGAGGAACGAGGAAAAATGAAGCATTCATGGAAATTGGCCTCCCAAATAAGAGAGCAGAGGCCAGCCTAGCTAACCGGGAACTGCCTTGGGAAAGAGAGAGAAAGGCCATGATTCTTAGCACATAAAGTCACAGGGAAATAGCCATCTACCGAAATGAACTTCAGTTCATTCAAAGTGGCTACCAGACATTTTCCACACGGCATAGAGGACATGTTTGACCACAAGAGGCTGCTCCTGCCAAAAGACGAGAATAGCTGGTTGGAGTCTGAAAGGTGGGCAGGATGCCCCAGCCGGCTGATGTTTCCTATTTGTGTCTGGCGGGGTCATTCCTGCATGTGTATTCCCTAGGAATACTGACATGGTTAGCATCTCAGCCTTGATTCCTACTTACAGGTGGTGTTCCAGCAAAGACTGGGCAGCCCCTAGTGGTTGTTTCAGAAACCAGACATCTCAGAAGAACAAGTACACCTGAACCGTGCTTTCTGTCTCCCCAGGCATCCAGAGGCCAGGCCAGGGCAGGGGAGCATAGGAGGCACATGGAGAGGGAATCTGGAAGCTTTACAGCTGCTTTGCATTACTCAAGTAATGAAAAGTGGCTGGAGCAGGTTCCAGGAACTAGCCCTAAATCCATAAGCACAGATTGCAGAACCTGGCTTTAAATGCTAGAGTTTCTCGAAAATTTGGTCCCAAATAATTATAGATTCTCTTGAGCAAAACGTGGACCCGAGATCGTGTCAAAGAGATCACTGAAGAACAGGATCCTACAACCCTCGCTCCAGCGAGGAAACCTTGCCCATGCACGGAGTCCCATGGAGTTCATAGAATTCTGCAGGTAAGAGTTTTGGGATCATGCCTCAAGAGCTCCAATTTTGCAAGTGTCGATCACAATTATACTTGCAACATTCCCTTCTGTTAATGCCTTTGGAAGCAGGCAGGAAGAACCCATGTAATTAATAAATCACTGTCATCATGGAAAATTTACCATGCAGGGGTGGAATAGGAATTTGGGTTTATTTACAGCTGGTTATAGGCCACATATTCCAGAGTGAGTCACAAAATAACACCAGCAGCACATTGACTGTGTAGGCAAAGGCAGCAGCCTCTGTGCACTTGGCAGTCACCGATGCATATAAACCTGGAAGAATTGAATGTGGAGAAGCACAATCTATTTGCATTTACATAGACTTTTATTGGGGAGGGGGCAATTGGCCATTTTTATTTCTCAAACACAGACATGTCAGGGGTGCTTTCCCGGAATTAACAGCTCACATGCCCATCCTGCAGCCATTAAACAGATGTTTTGTGCCCAAGGCTAAAAGAAGCCTTGTAAACACTGATTTTTCTTCTTTTAAGGATGGAGTGGAGGGCACGGGGAGGGGGGTCATGGTTTGCAGCAGTGGAGCAATCTATGAAGCCCACAAGCCATCTCTGAGAAGAGGCAAGGAGGTCTTAAAGAGATCAATCACAATTTTATCTAGCCTTTTCAAGGTCTCATTTCTTTTTATCCCATACCGCCAGATAAAAATCTCTGCCTCAGACATGGGTAAGGAGACAGAGCTTTATTATATTATTCCAAAAACATTAGAGGCTGTAAACTTCACCCTTTTATGACTTTGCTTCATACATGCCCCCCGCTACCACCTCTCTTTCCTTTCATATTTTTTTCTCTCCAAATCAGAACAACAGGCACAAAACTAATTATGTGATATTTCAGATCCATGTTGTGTTAATAGCGCCAGATCGCATGTGACATTTCCGACTTGTTAGACTATTATTCTCGCTTATTGTTATCGTTGCCGCTCTGAATGCGGTCTCTAGGTTTTATACATCTCCCCTCCTTCCCCCCTCTTTCATTTTCATTAATATTCCACGGGTCTTCCCAGGCTGATAAACTGTGCCATGGCGGATTCTTCTGTCCATTGTGGACACGGGCAGAATGAAAGCTCAAAAGCAGAAGTAAAGGGAAGGCTGGGGAAAAGCAAACACCCATGGAGATGTACTGCACAGGGTGCCTGTGGGGAAAAGCAGCCACCCTGGCTGCCTGGATAGCAGCTCCTCTCTGATGCTAGATGTAGCTGAGCCATGCTAAGAGGAAATGTACATGTTCTCTCTCAAGAGGTCCCACTTTCTCCCCCCTCTCACTTTGCCCACGGCTGGATCCTTCTCCATTGGGAATGCTTCTTGCTTGGTCCCATTTCCCATCCCTGTCCTCACTCTAGAGGACACAGCCTGTCTCTGCAAGCTGAGGCGGCTCCTTTGGTATCAGGTGGATCTGGTGTGGGGCGGGATTCCGGGGCAGCCTGCCAACTCTGCGGTACACAGCTTGGCCACGCAGGGTCCCCTATAAAGGGTGCAAGGGCAGGCTCGAAGAGAGGTTGACGTGAGAACAGAAGAGCCAGCTCAACTAGCTCAGCCACCTAAAGTGATGTGAGATGTACTGGTGAAAAGTGCTAGATTAGATTAGGTATTAGTGCAGCAGGACGGGCCCCTGGAGAACACTGAATGGTTCCACTGAGATTGTACATCTAACTAGGCAAAACTCAGGGTATAAGATCCCAAGGACGGCATTTCCTAACTTTATATAATTGTCTATTTGTTATTCCTTTAGGGCCAAAGCCTGGTCCCATTGAAGCTGTTGGGAATTTTGTTAAGAAACAAAACAATGCAGTTCATTTGCATGCCATAGCTCCAAGGTCTCTGCTATTCCTAGGGCTGGTGGATGCATCTGTTAGAGACTGGCCCTTTATTTTGTGTCACCCTCCTCTATTAGCAATACCAGGCCTCTTTAATCAAACGACTTTGTGGATTTACTGTTGTTGCCACGTTGCACTCAGAGAAAAGAAATGCCCAAAAATCTCCTTCCTTGTTCAGCATCACAGGCAGAGCTAGGCGGCATTACCAGCAATGCAAGCATCCTAAGAAACTGTCACAGCCTTTGGCACAAAGTTGGAGAACTAAGACCTATTGTCCCATCCCTGCCATGGGTGGGTCTATAACTTCCTGAGGCTCTTTTTTGAAATGCAAATGGCAGCACCGGGCCTATATTGTCTATAGCCTTGCTCTTCCAGGGCTCAATGCTGCAAGGTGATGAGTGCCCTCAACTTCTATTGATTTCAGGAGAGGTTGAGGATGCTCAGGAAAGATTGAGCCTTGAGGCTCCAGTTTGGGTTGCCTTTTCCACTGTAAACTCCCGGTTTGGTTTGAACTCAGCTAGCTCATACCACTCCTCAGAGCTTCGGCACCAGACATTCTTCCTGCCCAAGAGTAGATGTTTCCCTGCTGTGAAACTGCAGGGCTGGGAATCTTTTCCTGGTGTAACCATTCATTACAGTAACTGGCCGTGCCTAAGTTGCAGGACTGTCGGGCGCTTCAGTCAGGTGTAGACAGGCCCTGGGAAATGGTCTGTTCTGCTTGTTTGGGCATATTTGGTAGACAAGAAGAGGCCAAAAGGGAACTGGCACTGGGAAGTAGTTGCCTGGGGAGCTGCAGGGGTCTGGATTAGGGAATAACCTCATCCCTCTGCAGCCTGTGCTTGTAGCAGTGTTCCAGACTGTGACCCTGTGACCCAGCCAATGGGGGGAGGGATGGGTTAGTGGTTTGAGCACTGGCCTGCTAAACCCAGGGTTATGAGTTCAATCCTTGAGGGGGCCATTTAGGGATTTGGGGATTGGTCCTGATTTGAGCAGGGGGTTGGACTAGATGATCTCCTGAGGTCCCTTCCAACCCTGTGATTCTGTGAAAAGCACAGGAGTTTGCTTTACAGTGATTCTTTCCTCGCTGAACTCATCTTCAGCCTCCAAGGAGCAGTCAGCTCCTTCCCTTTGGCCTTGGAGCCCTCTGAAATGTTAGTGGGGTCAGGTCCCCACCACTCTGGGGGCTGAGCAGGTCCTGAGTTGGCCAGACCCTGTCTGACTGGGCTGTCAACCCCCCTGCAGAACAGAAGGATTATTGTGGAGACACTGCCAGAGAGGGGAAAGGAGGAAGCAGAGCTGGCTGCAGCAGAGGCCCTTGTGCTGAGGTGTCAGGATTCCCACCGGTCTGCAAGTCGCCCCCTGCTCTCCAGGCCACAGCTCCTGCTCCTCCAAGAGCTCCCCACTACCAGGCACAGCCTCGCAGTCTCTGCCTGCTCCGATCCTCCTCTGCAACTCTCCACCCACCAGTGTCATCGCACTTCCCCTGGAACAGCAGTGGCAGCTGCAGCATCAATATGCCCTGCAACTTGTTTCAGCGCTGGGGGGAGAAAGAGAACAGCAATAAATAGAATACAAGATGTATAGGTTAATCCTTTTATCATTTCATGTCCTCCACTCCTACACAGGGATACTGATCAACTGGGCTCTGCAGGAACAACTGATGCAGCTAGAAAGGAAACTGGGTGGGTCAGTTCTGGTCTCCTCACCACAGTCAGTGAGGGAGGCAGGAGGGGAGAGGAGAGATAGGGGGAGTGGGAAAGTCAGGAGAAGACATAATAAGAGAAAGGCAGAAAAATAAAATGTCACAGAGATAAAAGAAGCATGAAAGTGAGAGATGGAAGGAGCGAAGGAAAAAGACATGGCAAAAGCAGGCGCTCACATGAACAAAGGTTTAAGGTCACTAAATCAAATGTCAATTCCTTGGCAAAAAAAGGTGAGATGAATAAAGAATTGTATTTCCCACGGTGAAGATCCATCTCTAGCCTATGGAACCCCATCCAACAGGCAACTGGCCACTTCTCCAAGCCTCTCCAAGTCTGGCTGTGCTACCAGCAGGCCTACCTGCAAAGGGATCAGTGTAGGTGCTGGAGTGGTTAACAATTCCTTTTGTCCCCCATGATACAGTGACTCAAGTCCAGTGACACACGTAAAGCCACTCCTGGGTCTGACTAGCCGCGCTGAGGGATGGCAGAGAGCATGATGGGTGAAGACAGGAAAAAGGCTGCTCCTTTGCGTCCAAGTAACCATGTCATGATATGTTCTTCCCACGCAAGGAGAGCCAGCTGCATACTTCCAGTCTGAATGGCTTTTATTTAGATTGAGGGAAACAATCAGATGTGAAAGGACTAAAGTACAGGATCAATGAAAGAGCACAGCATGTGAAACTCCTCTGTAACGTTTCGCATCAGCACACCTTCACAAAATGGCAGCTGCATCTTCAGACAGGCAGATACCTTTAAAATTCAGAAGGGCAGTGTAAATGTATCTGCTTTCCCAGTTCAGCCTCATGAAGGGTCATTGCCTCAGTTTCCCCTTCTTGGGCTCCCGAATAACAGCACATCGACCTCTCAAGTCGGTCAACACATCCCCTGCTGGGGGTTCTGATGCCTGAGAACCACTGTTCAATGTCAAAGACAACCCTACCTTTTCCAGACTCCACCTGCTTGCTGGACTCAAGATTTTCTTCCCAAATCCCAAGTCTTGCTGCTTGACGCTTCCTGAAGCCCCTTCCTCTTCAGGTCTCTTCCTCTCACAGCTGGTAGGTCCAGGCAGGCTTTTCCATCTGAATGGCACGGAGCTCCCCTTCCCAGGTCTTCTCTACCCACTACAGACCTCTCTGCCCTAGAGCGAGCAGGCCCCCTCTTATATGAAGCACTGCCTCCAGGCTACTGTCATGTGATGGTCACCTGGCTCACTAGCTGGAGCCTTGAAACAGCTGAGGGATGTGCTGGGCCAATGCAGGGTATGCACATGCAAACCAGGAGCAGCACCCTCACAGGCAGTACAGTGCAATCCATGTTGTAACTATGGCTACTCAGGGCACCTGAAACGCTGCTACCCATTGTGTTTGGTCAGCCACAACCAGTGCTACTAGCTGCTGTCCATGCAAAGAATTGCATTGCTCCAGAGACTTTGCCAAGAAATTCCCCCTTTCTGAAGGCAGACACCGATGCACTGGAGCTGTAGGAGACTCTGCTAGCCTGCCATGCCTCACTCATTACTGATTCATTTGAAGGGGTTTTGTAGCCTCCCAGGACAGTGGGATTCTCAGAGACATTCCAAACCTCTCTCTCTCTCTCTCTCTCTTTTTTACCTTTTTCAAATCCCTGTCATTTAAATTGTCACCCCGGCAGCATTCAGAACAACAGCGGCACTGACCCGGAAACTAACCACTAGAGGGAAAGACCATTACGTCCTCCTCAGCCGTGATTCTTGCCTGGCCTTCTTGGGGCCCTATCCAGCAGCCACGCACGGAAGCCGCCCATCCAGTCACTTCAGCGGACTCCTGCCGGCGATCCTCACGGGAAGCACGTGGAGGCTCAGGCTGGATTTTTCAACCTAGTGCCCAGTGAGGGATTTGGGCCCCTCATTTCATTTTAAAAGGCCAGCCTTAGAGCCGAAGGATGCAAGGCTGGGGTCAGGCCTGTGCCTCCCTCTGTGTGTTCTGTACACGCCCCAGTGTGCTGATGGTGCTGGATAAATTATAAATACCAATGAATGATTTGGCTCCTTTAGTCCATCATGCAAGGGGCCAAGAGGTGGGGGGGATGTGGGGCGCTCCTCCCCTGTCTGCAGTTATCTGTGTGCCAAGCTGCTTCCCCTGCCTTCTCTGTGACTGAGCCAATGCCTGGAGGGTGGCACGCAGCACTGCGGTGCCATGCCGCACGCTTGCAGGGGACCCTCATAAAGTCTGACCTTCGCGCTGTAAATCCGTGGCTGGCTGCTGAGTAAGTCATTTCCTCCCCAGTGATTTAGCAGGGCCTGTGCCAACAAAGCAGCACTCAGCCTGGGTTAGACTAAGACTTCACTGGCCCCAGACTGCTGCCTCCTCTCATATATGCATCTGCCTTTATTAGCTCCCCTCCCGTTCCCACCAGCCCTGAGCCTTACCAGGGAAGGGCCAGTGGGGAAGGGGGTGTTGGTCGGGCTGCTGCTCTTCTCCTCTCCCTCTCATAAAGCTCCCTGGCCATATCCACAATCAGGGGAATATTATCTCTCCTTGCTGCTGTTAAACTGTTTATGGCATCGCTTGGCCCTTTCTAACATCCATTGATTTTTGAACTACCCTTTACAGCCACTCTTTGGATCCATTTGGTCTAAATTACTAAACATCAGCCTCCCGGGCAAAACACCGGAATAAATAAAGCAAAACAGAAAAGCCTGTTAAGTAACTGTGCAACTTCCCAGCCTCTTTTGGTCTTCCCCCTTCCTCCTTCCCATCCCCCCTGCTTCAACATGCACACAGGTACCAGCACCTCCCAGTCTCTCTTCTACTGGCCTCGTATAGCTTCCTTTCTTATAGCGTATCTGCTTCTTCCCTTTCCCACATGCAAGGCATCTGCAATTCCCCCACCATCTTCCCTCAGCTCTGCCAATGCACCATAATCCTGACCTGCAGCACTTCTGGGATACCACCAACTCTGCCAGTGCACCTTCATCCTCCTGAGCTGTCACTACAGACTTGGGATCCCTCCACTCTCTCCCAATGCACTTCAATCCTGACCTACAGCATTCCCCACCATTACGCTCTCAGATGTTACCATCTCCGTCAATGCTCCCCCATGGTAGCATCCCCTGCTACTCCTGGCATGCCATAGAGCTTTGCTAGGCCTCCTCTGTCTAGACTTGAAACGCCCTCTACTTATTTGTTTATAGGAGTCCTATAGCTTTACTAATACACCTCATTGCAGACCGACAATGCCCCAGCCGATTCCAATCTTGGTCCTTTCTTGAGCCAATGCTAATAACACTGTCCAGAGCTAGACACAGCCCGTAAATGGGCACCGTGCAAGTTCCCCTCCCACACATTTGCCAGTGCGTGTTGAGTCTGCCCTGTAGCTCCTCTGCTTAGGGTGATCAGATGTCCCGATAAAATCGGGACCATCCCAATATTTCGGTGTCTGACGCAATTTGAACCGATATCTGCCGGCGGGAGCCCCCCCCCCCATGTGTCCCAATATTTTCTTCCCCTCATCTGGTCACCCTACCTCTGCTGTCCCAGCCCTGTACCTCTCCTGAGCACAGTCAGACAACGGTGTTAAATTTCGCAATGGATTGCTACATGCAAAGCTGAGTCTCCTAAACTCATCGCACTTGTGACCATGTTCAAGATAGTCTTCAAACCAGGCTTCCCAAAATTAGACTAACACAGGGGAAGACAAACCCAGCGAGAGGTTAAAGCTGAGGCCTGTAATTTATTCGAGAAATGACATTCACTGCAGAATAATCTATTTTAATTTATTTCTGTTTTCCTGAGCTCACCCTTGTCCAGCCGTAACTGTCTCCCTGTCTCACAGCTTGGTGTGTGTCCACATGAAATACTGGACGGTATTGTCTAATATTATGTTAAAATACACAATATATCACATTGATACATTCTGTGAGTATGACATAAAAATGACTAATGTGCTCTGGCCAAACATTTAAATGTATTCATTCAGCATTAGTGCAAAATGAATATTAATACGCTGGAATATAGCTCATGTGATGAGGGTTTCATGTTGTATTAGAGAGGACACTTCATTCTTGCATCATTTTTAGAACAGATCAGGGTCCCAATCCTGGTTCAGGACCACTAACACGAATCCATTTGAACAGGGCCCTGCACCCAGGGGCAGCTCCAGGCAACAGCACAGCAAGCGCGTGCCTGGGGCAGCAAGCCGCAGGGGGCGGCCTGCCGGTTGCTGTGAGGGTGGCAGGCAGGCGGCTTTTGGCGGCGGGCCTGCGGGAGGTCCGCCAGTCCCACGGCTTCAGCAGCGGGGACGCCAATGGCACGGCACCGGCGGACCTCCCGCAGGCATGCCGCCAAATCCACATGACCAGCGGACTGCCCGCAGGCGCGTCGCCAAAAGCCGCCTGCCTGCCAGGCTTGGGGTGGCAAAAAACATAGAGCCGCCCTATCTGCACCAGGGCAAAGGATCTGTGTTAGTAGATGCTGATGCAGGATAGGGGCCAACTGCTGTAAGAGGAATGTAAACACATTCTGGAGACAAACATGGGTGGGGCATTCATCTTAGGAGAAAGTGCTGTGAATTCTTCAGCATTTGAGGAGGACCTTGTTTGGTTGCGTTATCATCCCAAATTTTGGATGATTGTCCAGATGGAAGAACCAGATAAGAACCCCTGGTCCTTGCCCAGCTCTGCCTTCCCCATCCCCACTCCCACTTCAACTTCAACTTTTGCCCAGTTTAGAACCAAATTTGACTGAACTTGGTTGAGGTTCTGAAATATTCGTTTCTGGTCTTAAGAAGGTTCTGATACCAGCAACATTTTATGGGAGAACATGTTCTCCAGCCTGGTTCTTTGCGGAGCCAAGAGGTTCAAATAAAGTGAGGATTTTAGCATGACTAATCTGTTCATCAAATTGAACCTTCACATTTTTAGATACTTATGGTCCAGCTGTCCATCCAAAGTTCCACCTCTTTTAAAAAAGCATATACCTTCTTTCACAGGATCTCCATGTCATTCAGTGGAAGGTATTTTAAAGGGCCATGACAGTATCTGAATCAAATACAAATGCTGAAGCTTTGCTTGCTTAATTTGAACTTCTAGGGGCAGATCCTCCATTGTTGTAAATCAGTGTAGCTCCATTGACTATGCCAATTTATACCAGCTAGAGATCTGGCCCCCTAAATTCTACAAATCAGCCTGGCCTTCTTGCAAGATCAGATCTGTTTGCCATATTTCCTAGACTCAGTGGTTTCATCTGTGCTGGAAATACCATGAGATTTGCCTTTCGTGTGTTATTCCCCCTACTTCCGTGTTCAGTCCCTGGTGAAAGCAGAGGCCACCGTGATAATTTAATTAATTATAGAAACAGCTAATCAAATTTGGATTTGGTTGGGTTCAAGTGTTGGGCAAAGGTTTCTGTCAGCTCTTCTTAATTGCAGTGCTTTACGTGTGGTACAAAAGAATAGCTGATGATCGTTATGTATGATATACTTTACCATTAAGCCATTTAATTAAAGAATTGTATGAGCACCATAACCAAAACTTCATCTCTGTAAATTTATAGGGCACACACCATGACCTATATCGTGTGCAGAAAAACTAGTGGATCTAATTTTATCTATCTTAAAAATTCCTTTCCCATCACCAAAGGTTCTAAGCAAAGATTACAATTTATAGCATCTAAGAATCCTATGGCATAGTTGTTATTACTATGATAGCACCCCATTGTACAAATACATCATAAGAGACGGTCCTTGTCCTGAAGAACTTACAGGCTAAGGAGACAAGACAAAGTGGGGAGGGGAAGTGGTCACACAGCTGATCAATGGCAGAGTGAGGAATAGCACCCAAGTCTCCTAGTTCAGTGCCCTGTTCCCAGGATCACTCCACCTATCTTGAGAGGAGGTGTTTAGCAACATAGAGTTAAGTTCCACCCTAAAGCGTGACACCAGGGCTTCCTTTGGCCCCAGAGAATGAGCAATTCCAAATCAGAACAAAGGTCCATCAAATTCATTCCCTTCCCTCCTGCAGTGGCCTGTGGCTGATGATTTGCAGGAAGGCAAAAGGAATCCACAATTTCTCTGGCTCTTTATGTTGTGCTGTGTGTAGGGGTGGGGAAAGAGTTAGTTCACCCCAACAGTTCAGTCATGCCCAATCGCGTTTTACCCCAAGTACTACAACCTTCATGACCATAGTGGGGTACATCTGTGCTGGAACACCCCATCCCAGCAACGAGTCTCAGAGCTCCGGTCAACAGACTTGGGCCCTCAAGCTCTGAAACCTGGCAAGGCGGGAGGGGGTCTCGGAGCCTGAAGTCCAGCCCGAGTTGGAGCATCTACATGGCTTTTTAGCACTGTAGGCTGTAAACTCAGGCTCTGAGACTCATTGCCGTGGGTTGGCGAGTTTTTTGCAGTGGAGACACACCCGTTGGGTGGGATGGGAACAGCACGCAGATTTCTCCTCCGTGGATCACCTTGGAAATATGACAAGGAGGGAGCAGCATGGCTCCCAGCCATGCACAAACACATTTCAAAAAGCCCCTCCAAATGCAGTTAGGGTTGTTAGGGAGGATGCTAACACTAAAGGAAATATGTCTATGGACAACTAGTTCCAGGGGCTGGCTGGGGATATGGGGATGGTGCTCCCTCAGGAACTGGTTGGCCATAGGTATATTTCCTTTCCCCCCACATCCCAAAACCCTCACTCTCACCCCCACAACTCATGGACCAAAGAAATCCACAAGAGCTGCTCCAAAGGAACCACTCGTTACTGGAGTCACTGCCCCATTCATCTGCAGCAGAGTCGGGGTGGGGATATTTCTTTCCCCTCTCTCCAGACCTCCATCAATACAGAACAGAGAAGGAATTATCAGACATGGTGCTTGCATCAATATCTCTAAAGAGGACTAGGCATCACTGAAAAGGTGGATCTGAGAGATAGCTGGCTTTGAGCAAAAAAATTACTTGGATCTTATTTTAAGTGGGTTAGATTTTTTGTGGGGTTGTTCTGTTTTGTTTATAGTATCAATATTCCTCTAAAAAGGAAAGGAGGAGGGACTGCAAACCCACAACCTTTGCTGAGCAGGCTGAATGACCTTTGGGATCGCCTGAGAAGCAATAAAAACAACCTGCAAAAAATTTATCCTTGCATCATTTAAGATGACCTTTCGGAAGGAAGAAATGGAAAAAGGGGAAGAAGGAAAAAGGAACAAAAAAGTTTTCAAACCAAAAATCTGCTAGGGGCATTTGAAACAGCTGCCGTCCTCTGCAACGGGAAAATAAAAATAAAAAGAGATTCAACATTTTATTCCCCCATCAAACAATAGATTCCCGAATAATGGCAGAATAATAAAAAATTACCCAACACAGCATATGAGTGAGACGGGAGAGGAAGAAAAAATAAAAGCGGGGGGAAGGTTATTATAAATGTGTCAAGTTTGTTTATGGCCCTTTATCAGCAAGCAAGGGGGACAGAAAGAGAGAGGAGCTGTTAACACACGTTTTAAAAGTGGTTGGCAGCTTTGCTCAGGAATGTAAATAATCTTTATATTCCGGAGCGTTTATGTTTCACGGAGTGTGCAGGAATGCATGCCGCCCACGATGACAGATTTTTGAAGGCCCTTCTGAAATCGCTGCAGGGTTCTGCCATTGGGATCTGGGACATGGGTAGCACTGCGGGCTTCAAACTGTGTTAGACGGGACAGGCCTCACCAGGATTGGGAAAAGCGTGGCTTACAAATTTGATACTAATGAGAAACCCTGCAATAAAAGCCAGATTCTGGGCTGGTTTACACCCCCACTGAAGTCAGGGAGCCAAATTCTGCTGTGTTACACTGGAGCAAACTGGGGATAACTCCACTGAAGTCCAGCCAAGTCACTCTGTATTTACTCCGCTGTCCAAGAGAGCAGAATTTGATCCAATGAGATTACACAGAGTGTATATAGAATTTAGCTCAATGGGCTGCATCCTCAGTTGGTGCAAAGTGATCACTGCTTCGGTGTAGCTGCTACACTGATTTACAGCAAACTAAGGAGCTGGCCAGCTCTTTTCTTTCTGCTGCCCATCTCTGCTTTAGTTAATCCAGCTGGTCAGTCTCTCTCCCATCTGTTTCTGTGGAATACGTTTTACCAGGAGTACCTGAAACCGCTCACTTTCAAGAGAGCTGCCACCTCATTTTTCGGAGGTGGGGGAAGGCTAAGGAGACAAGACTGGCAGCAGCAGCATAGAGAAAAAGGCAAGATGTCTGTGAAGGCAGAGGTGAAGAGGAAAGAGGAAGGGTCAATGCTCTCACTGGTGAGGAGTGGGACATTGGCTCTTCTTGCATTAATTTCTGAGGCAGTTTTTAAAGCCTCATTCTTGGGATGAGGGATTTTGCCCTGGGTTTCAATGAGACACACAAAGTCACACTCATCGGTCTTGGAAATCTCGCTTAGTTCAATTGCCACCGCTCCAGTGCCAACAACTGAACGGGAGCTATTCTCCTCGCTGGAGCCCAGTGACTCAGCTAGGCCCTGGGGGTGCGGGCTGGGAGCAGAAGGGGTTTCAGGGAGGGATGGAGCAGTTCTGAGCTGGGGGAGTTTGGGTAGGAAGAAGGGGTTCTCTGTCTGATGGGGGGGGGTTATGCCAGGTGGGGTATGGAAGAGGAAGATTTGGAGACTGAAGCCTTTCTCTGAGATGGGGGAGGGAATTAATGGGGGGGTTGAGTGGGAATGAACTGGTGGTACATATGACTGGAGATCTGGGGGTGGGGAGACTGGAATGGAAGAGAGAGAGGAGTCCGTGACTGAAGGAAAGAGTGGAGCGATGACAGGAGACAAATATTCTTCTCTCGCCCTGCCCTTTGCTGTCAAGGAGAGGGGAAAAGGAGCCCTTTTCTTCTCACTTCTCCCTACCCTCCCTCACCCCCACCAAGTCTGTCCCCAGGGTAAACCTCATGGGGTCCCCAGCTTTCCCCTTGAACACCTGGCCAAACTAGCAGGAAAGAAAGAGGTGGGCAGGGGACAGGTTGAAGTCTATGGCACCTGAGGCCACACCACTTATTTGGACACCTGCCACTAGTGGACAGGGGAACAGGTGAGTGAGACAGGCTGACACACACGGCCCTGGATCAGGGAAGGCCCCTCCACTAGCTCAGAGGACATTGCCATGGGACAAGTACTTCAGCTGACAGCCCCAACAGCAAACAGTTCTGCCCCTCCCCCCCCGGCCCATGAAGAGGAGGACCTCCCTCTTTCACACCTTTAATGGTGGGTAATGGAGTCAGCAGGAGAAGGCCAGTACCTCTGCTGGAGGTCACAGCGGCTGCAGCATCCTCACCACCTCTGCTCCCCTTTTGTGGTGGTGGCAGCAGAGAGGAAATAGGTACAGCAGGTAACAACTCAGAGTGGCGGGGCTGGTACAAAGAAGGGGAGAATTAAAACAGATCAAACAGCAAACAATCAATGTTATCTCTTAATACAGAGAGTGAGTGAGCAGCACATCGCAGGTGAGAGGATCCATCACTGCAGAGAACAAAGGCAGACTTGACATGGTAGGGACGAGGCTCTGGAGATGTGGGGCAGAAGCAGGTAAATCCAATGACAGTGCCAAGGATGGATGCATACACGGAGCAGTATGGACATGTGTATGTAACATGCATGCAATTTAGAAATATGGTTTATATGTATAGGTTATACAGTATCTGGAGTGGCAGTAGGATGTACATGTAAAAGTATTATATGTAGAATGCATATGAAGCATGGTCTGACAATAGTATGTACTGTATATGTAGAAGTACTGTATATAAAACATATGTGCAGTATGATTTGGCTTTAACATGCTTGTATAGAATTGTATATATAACTTATGTGTAGCATGGTCTGACAGTAGCATGCATGTGTAGAAGCACTGCATGTAGAATGTATGCGCAACATACGGAAGTAACATGCAACTTTCTTCCTTCCCAACCCCAAATATGGCAGTCAGTTAGACCCTGAGCATGTGGGCAAGATCCATCAGCCAGACACTTGGGAAAGAATTCTCTGGAGTAACTCAGAGCCCTCCCCATCTAGCATCCCATCAGCGGCCATTGGAAATATCTGCGGTCACAGATCGGCTACATGCCATTGTAGGCAGTCTCATTATACCATCCCCCCCGTAAACGTATCAAGCTCAGTCTTGAATCCAAGTAGGTTTTTTGCCCCCACTGCTCCTCTGGGGAGGCAGTTCCAGAATTTCACTCCTCTGATGGTTAGAAACCTTTGTCTACTTTCAAGCCTAAACTTGTTGATAGCCAGTTTATATCCATTTGTTCTTGTGTCCACATTGGTGCTTAACTTAAATAACTCCTTGCTCTCCCTGGTATTTATCTCTCTGAGGTATTTACAGGGCTGCCGGGGGGAGAGGGGGAAGGGCAAGTGGGGCAATTTGCCCCAGGCCCCGGGCCCCACAGGGGCCCCGCGAGCCCTGACCGAGAATCCTTTCCCTGGGATTTTTACTCACCCAGAGGCACTCCGGGTCTTCGGCGGCACTTCGGTGGCGGGTCCTTCAGTGCCGCCGAAGACCTGGAGTGCCACCCAATGAGTACAAGCGCTGCAGCGGGTGGTGCCTTTTTTTATGTCCACTCCCCCAAAATTGCTTTGCCCCGGGCCCCCTGATTCCTCTGGGTGGCCCTGGGTATTTATAGAGAGCAATCATACCTCTCTTTGGCCTCCTTTTGGTTAGGCTAAACAAGCCAAGCCCTTTGAGTCTCCTCGCTTAGCTTATGGCAAGCTGGGGTGTGAATCTATCCCACAGTAGCCTGCCGTGCACTAAGTGTCTGTGTGGACCCTGCTGCCATGCACTTAAAGTTCCCTAATGCATTTTGATCTACGTCCATTTCCAAGCAGATCAAAGCGCACAAGGGAACGTTTAGTCTGCAGCAGCAGAGTCCACGCACGTAGCGTGTGGCAGGTAGATTTACACTCCAGCTTGCCATGAACTAAGGGCTCGGGTAGACAAGCCCTTGGATTGGTCATGTTAAGCCTTCGCTTTCCTGATCATGTGTCCTGGCCAAGGGTCGCCTCTTGACCCTTACTCGCTGCTCATGATCCATGCATTCCTTGACCTTGCAAAGGGCTATGAAATTCACTATGTATGTGTTTCCCTTCCTACCTACTGTGTGCAGTTAGAGATATGGGACTGAGCCACCATTGCTGTATTTCTACACCCAGCACAGGAATGGAGGAGAAGGGCAAAGGTTTCCCCCATATTCTGGGGCCAGACCCTGGAATAAGTTAGAGCAACCTCAGGGCTGCTCTAGCTTGCACATGGGTGCAACAGGCCCCTGGGGACAATTCTTGCAACTGAGAATAGCCAGAGCACAGCACCATTCCAGTCATGCCTCCTGCATATTCCCTACATGGGGGCTGCAGTGGGGATGGTGAATCACCATTTTGGCAGCACTATAATGCCTGGGGAGACCCCTTACACTAGCAGTATTCCCAGCAGGTTTATGTCCCCATTACACCACTGGAAAAGGGCCAAGAATGTAAGTATGTGAATGAAATGCCTCAGGAAGATCACACATCCCTGCAGTTAAACTTGTACAGTGTAGTATGGTTCGCATATTGCTGCCTCCACCTGTCAACAACAATTAATATCCTTGGAGTCCTCTATACACCCACATAACAGGTAGAACAGATGTAGCAATAGTACAAACTTCCCCATATTGTGCTATCACTGTACATCAGCTCAGGTCTGGAGAGACCACTTGAGAAGATAGTTCAGCCCCCATGACCCATCCAGTCCTCAGCCTCTCTGCTCATGTTGTCTGCAACAGCAAGGGTAGGTTTGTGAGGTGGACACCATGTCATTAGGAGGTTCAATTTCCCACAAACATCCAAAGTCACCACTAGATACTAGAAGCAAATGGTGCTTTACCCCATTACCACTTGCCTGGGCCATTCCCACTCTCATTCTGAACTGATTGCTGTCCAGATCCTTTGTCAGAGTTGCACATAGGAACTCATCTGTGTTGCCAGAAGTGCAAAAAGCAGATCATATAAAGCCTATGTTGCATAGCTTTTCAGGAAGTATTTAAATAATGTCAGTTGCAATACATTCCTACAAAGAAGCCGGCAAATCCACCACCCAAGGTACAGGACTTCAGATGGAAATCTGCATTTAAATGCATTTAAATGCAGATGTTTTGTATTTACTTCAAAGAGTGATGCACAGGCAGAGTGGGGACGCAATGCTCTCTCAGGAGGAGTAAATGGCAATCACAGGCAGAAAACCCACTGCAATTCATGCATCACACAAATGGTTGTGTATATTAAAGCAATGAGGACAAGGAGTATTGATTTAGCACAAGTAGCAAGAGTCCCAGGTGCTAAAACCTGGAGAAATACAAACCACTCTGGGCAGAACAACAACAAAAAGAAATGATAAAAGGATATGAGTGTTTGAAAAGACGCGTAGGATGAGCTATAAATTCTAATAATCCATATTTCTCGAAAGCAGCAGCTATTGACTCAAAAACAAAAGAGCATGGATCGTAATGTAACAAAAGTCAGACAGGATAGCAGCAAGAATTCAATTTGCTTTAGCCATATATCAACTTGAAACTGAACGTAATGGCACATAGTTAAGGTTGCACCCTCACTTAATAGTGATTACCAGTCCTGGGTGGGTTTCCAGCAGCCAGCATAAAGCAGTGAGTAATTGGGATGGCATGGCCTGTGTAATTGCTAATGACAAAAAAAAGCCCAACAGCCTGGAAAGGCAGTGATGAGGGGTGAGAACTCAGGCAAAAAGGGTGAGTGGGCACCGTGGGTGAAGCTGCCAGCAGCTTGCCCTAGCAGGGTTCCTCTTGGCAGGGTTTCAAGAGGGCTTACGAAGTCTGTCAATAGCTGCAGTGGGAGAAGAGTGTAATATCTGAACAGGGTCCTTTTTCTAAAAGGTAGGATTGCTCAATGCTCCAGCAGACACCATTGCTGGTCTCCTCAGTAGGCTGGATCCATGCCTAGGTGGAGGAGGATGAACCCAACACTGTTATATCTAGTCTAGCTCCTAAGTGTGCACTATTTATTATTATACGGGCAGTGGTACTGCAGTTGGCTAATTAGGGCCATTGTAATTATCTCATTTTGGTGGTTGCAAATGGCTGAGTAAAACGACAGATTTCCCACTCCACAGTTGTTATGGTTGCTGAAGTGAGGAAGCAGAAGTGTCTGCATTAGACAGAAGATGCTCTGGCCATATGTTAGAAGCAAGAGATAATTAGTGAATGGAGGAGGAGGAGATGCAGGGGTATGGAAACTTCTGTGGCATTGAAACATCCAGAGCTATCAAGAATGTGCAGGAATTTAAAGCTGTCCCCATCACCATACTGCAGGCAGGAGGGGGCATTCCCAATATGCATGGGAATGTTATGTGGTGTATGAAAAGATTTACAATTGCTAACCTCCCAGGGATATCCCCCTGCAGATTACAGACCAATAACAACCACAAATCAGACCAGACCCCGGGAAACCATCCTAGGTTTGACATTAAGCCTAGTACCTTCCAGAAGATGACTTTGGAAAGTTAGTGAGTATTCTGTGGATCATGGCTGGAATCATGGTCTTAACCAGGAGGCTTTTATTAAAGAAAACTACAAACTAGAGACACACATAGCTTGAGTCCCAACTTTGTCTCCATTCTTTTCCAGTGGCCACACCCCACTTGGAATGGTACACAACACTGAGAGACATCTGAATACATTGGCTGAATGTAAACCAATGTTTACATTCCACAGTCACGGGGGACATAACAGCTTCATTTTTTTTCCATGTGCCAAAATTTCTCACACACAGAGCAAGGCAATGCTGAGGTTTTGGTACTGAAGTGTCATCACCCAATACACAATTATTGTAAAAATAGCATCATAGGATGTCATGTTTATAATGTCTCAGTGATTCGAGATCAAACATGCTCGGTTTAAAAATAAAGAAATGTTCATTTGAACAGCCAGCCCTATAAACTCAACCTGGGATCTGAGAGTCAATCAGGGTCCTGTCCTGCTTCCACATCATCATCAGTAATAGAGATTCTGCAGGACAAGCTTTCTTCAGTCTCACCAGTGCAACCCCATTGTTTCTGGAGTGGATGCACTGGTCTAACTGAGGCTAAACTTTGGCCCTTTAGTTGGAACTTGGTTAACAAGTCTGTGGACAATGAGCAAGCTATAATAAGAATCCAGCTCACTCTCCCATAGCTGCATTGACTGCAGAGCAAACAGGAGGGAAAAGGAGACAAGATTGTTTTTTGGTCAGTAGATTAAGCAGATATGGATATACACAGGGAGCAGAGAACTCAGCACAGACACAAGGAGCAGGTCTTTGGAGTAAGAAGGTGGGACTTTCCAGAGTAGATTTGCACTTTAAATACTGAGTTACAGGAAGTGTCTTTTTCGCCCCTTGAGGTCATTCCTGCACTGGGGATTTCAGGGACTGGTATAGCTGCACAGGTGCAACTCCCTTTTGCAGACAGGCAAAAAATCACTATAAACTACAATTTGTTCCAATGCAGCCTAGCCATGAGTGAAACTGGGGTAAGTGCACTAATGCAAATTGCAGCTTACAGAGACCTTGCCTGTCTGCACTAGGGGATTGCATTGGCACAGCTACACCAGCCACTGGCTGCCAATAGCTGTAACTGGGGCAAATCCTGGAGTATGCAAGGTCTATAAGTGATGACTGTGGGTAATTAGGTCCTGTTTCAGTTTAGTTCTCCCTTCCCTTCACTTACCAATCCCTTGGCAGTGTCATCACAGTCTTGTCTGATTCTTAAGGGCTCCGAGGGGGAGTATGAGGGACTGACAGCACAAAAAACTGACCTAGGACTGACAGCACAAAAAACTGCCGAAAATATTCTGAGAGGCTGTTTATGGCCCCATAAAGATTTTATGTGTTGCATTTAGCCTCGTGTCTCTGCATTCAGCGTGTTAAGCATAGAACATTTTACTTTAATACCATGGCGGCTGCGAGCAGGAACATTTAGCTGTAATAAATAAGAAGTAATCACTGTTTACAGTGGACGGATTGAAAATGGCCATTGGGAGAGTCTGCCTTCTCCAGCCCAAAGCCACAAGCTGCGGCCAGGCTGTACATCAGCAGCCGGACTGCGCATCCTTTGGAATCCCTCCAGAGAAAATAATGGTATAAATAATTGAACGCATGTGTTGTTTAATTGAGGAATTGGTCCATTGCGGGGACATAACATGTTCACACAAAATGCCCAAAAGCCAACATTAATATTTAAATTTAGGGAAAAGAGAGACAGAGGGACAGAAGCAGCTGGACGCAACACCCGTTATATTGATAAATCAAATGTACTGGAAAGGAGACTCGATGCTGTCCAGAAACTGGGCCATTGCAGGAAAACCACAGCAAAGGAATTTCTGAAGGGGGTCCAGTCTACTTCCAAGAAGCTTCTAACCACGGCTTCTGGAGATGCATAACCAGCATTGTTTCTTCTTTAAGGTGACCCCATTGTGGTCATCCACTTGCTGCAAGAGTTATCTGCTTCCCACGCTGACTAAAAGCAAAGGAAGACACCTCTTACACACACCGTCGCCCAACATTGTTCATATGCCGGGAATCTTCAGCCAACCTGCATGAACTTGGCACCAGCTGAATTGCCACTAGGAGTGTTTCGGTGACTAATCCTTTCTGGGGAAGAGACAACCTTGGCTTTGCACAGAGTAGTGGTGGATCTGTAGCTCCTTATTTTGGAGGTGGAGGTGGTGCTCAAACAGGCTCCCAAAACTCATGTTGCAACCCAAAATCAGCAGAAATTCTTGTTCCACTGTTTGCCTGACAAGCAACAAGGAGGAGGAGGATGACTAGGTGACTACCCACACCTGAGCCATTCTTTTTTGGTGACAAATCTGAGGAACTGTCTCAGATTGAGGTGTCAATAGAGGAGGTTTTGGAACAAATTGATAAATTAAACAATAATAACTCACCAGAACCAGATGGTATCACCAAGAATTCTGAAGGAACTCAAATATGAAATTCCAGAACTACTAACTGTGGTATGTAACCTAACCCTGAAATCAGCCTCTGTGTCAGATGGCTGGCAGCTAGCTAATATAACACCCATTTTTTAAGAGGCTCCAGAGGCAATCCCAGCAATTACAGGTCAATGCCCAACTTCAGCACCAGGAAAATTGGTTGAAACTATAATAAAGAACAGAATTATCAGACACATAGAGGAACACGATTTGTTGGGGAGGGGAAGAGTTAATGCAGCTTTTGTAATGGGAAATCATGCCTTACCAATCTATTTGAGTTGTTTGAAGGTGTCAACAAGCATGTGGACAAGGGTCATCCAGGTGATACTGTGTACTTAAACTTTCTGAAAGTCTTTAACAAGGTCCCTCACCAAAGGCTTTTAAGCAAAGTAAGCAGTCATGGGATAAGAGGGAAGGCTTTCTTATGGCTCAGTAACTGGTTAAAGGATAGTAAACAAAGGCTAGGAATAAATGGTCAGTGTTCACAATGGAAAGTGGGAAATAGCAGGGTTCCCCAGGGAGCTGTACTGGGACCAGTACTGTTCAACATATTCATACATGAACTGGAAAAAGGGGTAAACAGTGAGGTGGCAAAGTTTGCAGCTGATACAAAATTACTCAAGATAGTTAAGTCCAAAGCTGACTGTGAAGAGTTACAAAGGGATCTCACTAAAGTGGGTGACTGGGTGACAAAATGACAGATGAAAATCAATATTGATAAATGCAAAGTGATGCACACTGGAAAACATAATCCCAATTATACATCCAAAATTATGGGGTCAAAATTAGCTGTTACCACTCAAGAAAGAGATCTTGGAGTCATTGTGGATAGTTCTCTGAAAACATCTGCTCAACGTGCAGTAGCAACCAAAGGTTCTTTGAGATCCTCAGATAAAAAACTAACAGACTGTTAGGAACCATTAAGAAAGGGATAGATGATAAGACACAAATATCATAATGTCACTATATAAATCCATGCTATGCCCACACCTTGAATACTGTGAGCAGTTCTGGTCAACCCATCTCAGAAAAGATCTCTTAGTATTGGAAGAAGTACACAGAAGGGCAACTAAAATGATTAGGGGTATGGAACACCTTCCATGTGAGAAGAGATTAAAAAGACTGGGACGGTTCAGCCTAGAAAAAGAGACAACGGGGGGAGGGGGATATGATTGAGGTCTATAAAATCATGAATGGTGTGGAGAAAGTAAATAGGGAAGTGTAATTTACCTCCATCACATCACACAAGAACTAGGCATCATCCAATGAAATTAAAAAGGCAGCAGGTTTAAAACAAAAGAAAGTACTTCTTTACACAATATACAGCCAACCTGTGGAACTCATTGCTGCGGTTATTGTGAAGCCCAAAAGTATAACTGGACTCAAAAAAGAATTAGATAAGTTCATATGGAGGATAGGTCCATCAATGACTATTAGCCAAGATGGTCAGAAATGCAACCCCATGCTCTGAGATTCCTTAAACCTCTCTGACTGTCAGGCGCTGGGACTGGACAATAGGAGATGGATTTGTCAATAATTGCTCTTTTCTGTTCATTCCCTCTGAAGCACCTGGCCACTATCAGAAGACAGGATACTTAGCTAGATGGACCATTGGTCTGACCCAATATGGCCATTCTTATGTTCTTATGACTAGTAGAGGATGATGTTTGCCATGCCAAATGCTAGGGAGTACAGGACCTTCAGACTACAGCTGCTCTTTCAATCCCATGCTTACTAGGAGATTGTTAGTGGCTCTTCTCAGCAATACTGGATGGTCAGCTGGGGTTTCTAGCAACAGTTTGCATAATGTGACCCAGAATACTTTGCACTTCTCCTTTTGAAGCTATGACCTGATTACCGTAAGCAATGCGCTGCAAACGTACCTCTGTGAGCCCAGAAGCACTAGGCGAAATGAATATATTAGTATTTATCATATTAATGCAGATCAAGCTAGGTATTTGTTCTGACATTTCCGTAATAGCTTTTTCCATTTTTTTAAGCGGAAGGTTGTATTTCCTTCCCACTTAAATAATTCATTGTTACATTAAACTTATTTTAAACTGGGCTCCTTTTCTTTTTTTTCTGCAAACCCAAATGTTATTTGGATGGCCAAAGGGAAGAGGCGTATAAGTGAAAACTCTCTCTTCTCTTTCGTCTCTTCTCTCACAGTCTCCCCCCTCGCTCCCCTTAGAATCTCTTAATCAAAGTGACAATCTGTCTTTACCAGAAAGGAAGCTGGAGCCTTTGAACAGTGCTGCTCCGATAGCTCTTTGCTTTGATGTGGGATTTAACTTGTGCCTTTAGCAATCTCCAGTGTGTGCGCGCGCCCGCACATGTGTGTGTGTTGCTGTGTTTTTCCTTCTTGCACATCAGTTTCCCTACAACCAAAAAAGAAATGGGGGGGGGGAGGGGAGGAGACAGCTACACAAACCAGCAATGTGACCCCTCATGGAGCTGCTGGCAGGGGGTTTAGTTCAAAGGGGATTCTGCTCTTCACCTTTCCCCACATAGTTATAGCTTGACAGCTGGAAGTTGATTCCCTCAGTGCCCTAAAATCTTTCAATGGATGCTGAATCAGCCTTTTATAGAATCTGTTCAGCAAGATGGTACCTCCGTGGCCCTGGGGGTATACACACTATGCCACTGCATTCGTGGGGAGTGCTGTCTTGCCCCCAAAGAAGTACTGCTCTACTAGATGCACTCTGGGGATTTTATGCTTTCCTCTGTAGCACCTGGAAATTGCCACAGTTGGAGATAGGATCCCGATTGACCATTGGAACAGTATGTTCTGGTGTGAAAGCTTCCTGGAGGCTGAGACATAGGTGTGTACATAGTGTTATTGGTCAGTCTGCACACTCCTCCCCATCCTCCTGCCTTGCTCATTGTGATACCTGGCTCTCCCCTCTACTCCTCACAACCTCTCATCCTCATGACCTCATTCGCTCCTACTCCCTCTCCCTTGGCCCACCTTTGGCCTTCAGGTCTGGATCAGTCCTCACACCATCAGGACCTCATCTTCACTAAGGACAATAACACTGACCTACCTTATGGGGCATCATTTTGTGCTTTGAGATCCTCAGAGATAAAGCTTGATATAAAGGCAAAGGAATAGCATGCTATAGGTCGCCTCGTGTTCAAAGTCTCAAGGGATGGGAATTCCCACATTGTCTGTGGGAGACTATTTCAGAGTTGAATGCACCCTCCAGGCAGGTTATCTGCTCCCTTCCTTCTTGCTACTCGCTGCTGTCTTTGATGACCACTGCCCCATTGGCATGCTTTGCTGAGGCCTGAATGTCATTGGTGTTGAAAATGGGCCAGGGGCCAGTGACATCCTCCTTATTATTTCACAGCCAGAAACTTCCATCCCTATTGGTTACAAATCAACTTCCCCAGACCTGATGATTCTGCAGCAGCCATACTTCCTTTAAAGCCCCAAGACCTCCATTCCAATAGGTCCTCTCTGGGCTTTCTTCTCCAAGTCTTTAGAGATCATATTCACTGGTGGCACTGGGTCTTCTCTTATCATTAAGAAGAGGGTTTGATCCCTGAAAATCTCATCCTTTTATCATAGATTCTTAGGGTTGAAAGGGACCTTAGGAGGTCATCTAGTCCAACCCCCTGCTCAAAGCAGGACCAATCCCCAACTAAATCCCCAAATGACCCCCTCAAGGATTGAACTCACAATCCTAGGTTTAGCAGGCCAATGCTCAAACCACTGAGCTATCCCTCTCCCTCTCTAGCAAAGATTTTACAGGTGCTTTACAAACTACAGAACATCTAGGGCAATCGGCAACAGGTCTGTCGCATCTTACGCGCATTTAACATGTGTGATTTCAGCTTTATGCGGTTGGCCAAAAAAAACAACAAAAAAAAGAGAAAAATAACAATTTTAATACTGTACTTGTAGTGCGGGCGATTCCGCCCGCCATTCAACTCAATGTGATTTTGACTATACGCGGTTTTTGCTTTACGCGCTAACCACGGAACAGAACCCCTGCGTAAGATGAGACTCGCCTGTATTTATTTTAGGTACCTGTGTAATGCCAACAGACCCCAGTTGTTGTTGGGCAGGATCAAACCGGGGACCTCTGGTGCTTAATGCATGAGCCTCTACCACATGAGCTAAAAGCCAACTGGCTGTTAGCTAAGGCTGTAGAGCAGACTCATTTTACCTTTCTCTCTAAGTGATCTCAGTACCCCTAGATGGGACAGAACACCACACCCAGAAGATGTGTGGGTTACACCTGTACACGAACACAAGAAGCCTGGGGAACAAGCAGGAAGAATTGGAAGTCCTGGCACAGTCAAGGAACTATGACGTGATTGGAATAACAGAGACTTGGTGGGGTAACTCACATGACTGGAGCACTGTCATGGATGGGTATAAATTGTTCAGGAAGGACAGGTAGGGGAGAAAAGGTGGAGGTGTTGCACTATATGTAAGAGAGCAATATGATTGCTCAGAGCTCCAATGTGAAACTGAAGAAAAGTCTGTTGAGAGTCTTTGGGTTAAGTTTAGAGGCGAGAGCAACAAGGGTGATGTCATGGTGGGTGTCTGCTATAGACCACCAGACCAGGAGGATGAAGTAGATAAGGCTTTCTTCGGACAACTAACAGAAGTTTCCAGATCACAGGCCCTGGTTCTCATGGGGGACTTCAATCGCCCTGACATCTGCTGGGAGAGCAATACAGCAGTGCACAGACAATCCAGGAAGTTTTTGGAGAGTGTTGGGGACAACTTCCTGGTCCAAGTGCTGGAGGAACCAACGAGGGGCCATTCTCCTCTTGACCTGCTGCTTACAAACAGGGAAGAACTGGTAGGGGAAGTAGAAGTGGGTGGCAACTTGGACAGCAGCAACCATGAGATGGTCGAGTTCAGGATCCTGACAAAAGGAAGAAAGGAGAGCAGCAGAATATGAACCCTGGACTTCAGAAAAGCAGACTTTGACTCCCTCAGGGAACTGATGGGCAGGATCCCCAGGGAGGCTAATCTGAGGGGGAAAGGAGAGCTGGCTGTATTTTAAAGAAGCCTTATTGAGGGTGCAAGAACAAACCATCCTGACGTGCAGGATAGCAAATATGGCAGGTGACCAGCTTGGCTTAACAGAGAAATCTTCAGTGAGCTTACATTGCTCTAGCATACAGGGGTGTAATCAGGAAGGCGGAAGCACAATTGGAGTTACAGCTAGCAAGGGATCTGAAGGGTAACAAGAAGGGTTTCTACAGGTATGTTAGCAACAAGAAGAAGGTCAGGGAAAGTGTGGGACCCTTACTGAATGGGGGAGGAAACCTAGTGATAGTTGATGTGGAAAAAGCTGAAGTACTCAGTGCTTTTTTTACCTTGGTCTTCACAGACAAGGTCAGCTCCCATACTACTGCACTGGGCAGCACAGTATGGGGAGGAGGTGAGCAGTCCTCAGTGGTGAAAGAACAGGTTAAGGACTATTTAGAAAAGCTGGATATGCACAAGTCCATGGGTCTGGATCTAATGCATCTGAGGGTGCTGAGGGAATTGACAGATGTGATTGCAAAGCCATTGGCCATTATCTTTGAAAACTCGTGGCGATCAGGGGAGGTCCAGGACAATTGGAAAAAGGCAAATATAGTGCCCATCTTTTAAAAAGGGAAGAAGGAGAATCCGGAGAACTACAGACCAGTCAGCCTCACCTCAGTCCCTGGAAAAATCATGGAGCAGGTACTCAAGGAATCCATTTTGAAGCACTTGGAGGAGAGAAAGATGATCAGGAACAGTCAACATGGATTCACCAAGGGCAAGTCATGCCTGACCAACCCGATTGCCTTCTATGATGAGATAAATGGCTCTGTGGATATGGGCAAAGCAGTGGACGTGATATATCTTGACTTTAGCAAAGCTTTTGATATGGTTCCCACATTATTCTTGCCAGCAAGTTAAAAAAGTATGGATTGGATGAATGGACTATAAGGTGAATAGAAAGCTGGCTAGATCGTCAGGCTCAACGGGTAGTGCTCAATGGCTCAATGTATAGTTGGCAGCCGGTATCAAGCAGTGTGCCCCAGGGGTCGGTCTTGGGACCAGTTTTGTTCAACATCTTCATTAATGATCTGGATGATGAGATGGATTGCACCCTCAGCAAGTTCGCAGATGACACTAAACTGGTGGGAGAGGTAGATATGCTGGAAGGTAGGGATAGGGTCCAAAGTGACCTAGACAAATTGGAGGATTGGGCCAAAAGAAATCTGATGAGGTTAAACAAGGACAAGTGTGGAGTCCTGCACTTAGGATGGAAAAATCCCATGCACTGCTACAGGCTGGGGACCGACTGGCTAAGTGGCAGTTCTGCAGAAAAGGACCTGGGGATTACAGTGGACAAAAAGCTGGATATGAGTCAACAGTGTGCCCTTGTTGCCAAGAAGGCTAACGGCCTATTGGGCTGCATTAGTAGGAGCTCTGTCAGCAGATCGAGGGAAATGATTATTCCCCTGTATTCGGCACTGGTGAGGCCACATGAGGAGTATTGTGTCCAGTGTGGGGCCCCCCACTACAGAAAGGATGTGGACAAATTGGAGGGAGTCCAATGGAGGGCAACAAAAATGATTAGGGGGCTCGGGCACATGACTTATGAGGAGAGGCTGAAGGAAAAGGGCTTATGTAGTCTGCAGAAGAGAAGAGGGAGGGGGGATTTGATAGCAGCCTTCAACTACCTAAAGGGGGGTTCCAAAGAGGATGGAGCTAGGCTGTTCTCAGTGGTGGCAGATGACAGAACAAGGAGCAGTGGTCTCAAGTTGCAGTGGGGGAGGTTTAGGTTGGATATTAGGAAAAACTTTTTCACTAGGAGAGTGGTGAGGCACTGAAATGGGTTACCTCGGGAAGTGGTGGAATCTCCATCCTTAGAGGTTTTTAAGGCCCAGCTTGACAAAGCCCTGGCTGGGATGATTTAGTTGGGGTTGGTCCTGCTTTGAACAGGGGGTTGGACTAGATGACCACTTGAGGTCTCTTCCAACCCTAATCTTCTATGATTCTTTGAACCTCAGAACGCCACGTCATCCACTTCAAATGGATCTTCAGTCAGATAGTGCAAAACCATAACAAGCGAATCCAGCTTTGCCAGGAGTCCCTTGTTCCAGCAGCCATCCTCTCCAGTGTGAAATCACTCACACTCCAGAAATGTCTCACCACTGAGATATTTATGGGTTTTTGGAGGGGATCTGGTGAATGTCAGCCTCTTTTTCGGCCACTTTTCTTCTTCTTCTCTCCACACACACTTTTCTGCTTTATATTTACATCCCCCATCCTTCTAGCTGAAGAACAAGCAGGAGAATTCCCTCCCTTTCAGCAGCTCAGTGTTGTTGTATTGCAAATCCTTCCAGCTCCCATTAGCCCCGCGGTGTGAGAATCGGGGAACCAAGGCCAGTACACAGAACTGCAGCTGTGCCAGAGACCCAGATGAAGGAGACTTCCAGAGACTTCCACATGCCTTTGGGTGCCCATTCCCATCAGGCAAGTATTTGGGAGCCAGATTGCCAGGAGGCAGTGAGGTCCACTCAGTTTCTAGTAGTGTCCGTCCTGTAAAAGCAGAGTTAGAATTGGGGAGAATGTACCATACCATCCACAAAGTGGGAGGTGAGCTTCACGCCAACCAGCCTCACACCTCAGGCATCAGGCCCTGCTCCAAACCACTTTGCACACTTGGCCCTCCTCCCTTGCAGGACAACTGGCCACTCTAGAAAATCTCCTTTGTACCTCTGCCCCGAGGCTGCCTTTTCATCTGCTTGGTACCTTTGGGTCTCTCTGCTCTCCCCGTTTGCTGCCTTGCTGGACAACGTGATCCTGTGCTGTACTCAGGCACATATTTCTGCCAGTGCCCCCTACACCTCCCCATAGTCCCTTATCTGGGTACCTGTTTCCGTAGGCCTTTGACCAACTGAATGTAGAAGACAGTGTCCGTCCCAGGCCCATGTGCCTTCTGTTCTTACCACCCAGTCAATGCCCTGTTAGAAGTCAAAGGCCTGAATGTTCTTTCTCTCCCTCTAGCAAAACAGTTCAGAGGAAACTCCCTAGAATGGTTGCCATTAAAAACCCAGCAAGGTCTGCTGACAGGGAAATGATTCCTTCGGTGGGTGTCAGTGGCACACCCTGCAAATATCTGAGCACCAGTGAGCAAACCTTCTGGAGCTGCACGTGCCCCTAGCTTTAGGTTTAAATAATGCCAAAGGATCCACTGTTACTCTGATGATTGCTAGGGTGGAACAAGGAGAAGAGGAATGTGAGAGAAGAGAGGAGGAGGGAAAGAAACATGGGTGAAGGGAAAGATCAGGGAAGAGGAGGAGCATGAGGAGCCAGAGTGGAAGAGGGAAAGCGAGGAAAGGTTTGTGGTGGAGGGAGCGGGTCTTGCCCCATATCCTGCATTGGGAGTGGGAGGAGAGAGGATTAATGGTGACTACAACATATGCAGGAAAACAACTCATCCCTGGATCTCACAATGTTTTACAAAGGAGGGGGAGGCTCACTATGCCCATTTCACAGGTGATGACACTGAAACAAAGAGCTGTGTAGCCTCACATTTTCAAACCCCAGTGCCCAAAATCAGGCACCGAAATCCAGATTCAGGCACCTGAATAAGTCCCCTGCTTTTTGGAGGTTCTGAGCCCCTACACATCCCACTGAAGAGCTAGAGTTAGAGCTAGTATTGAGAATCAGGGCAGCTATTTAGGTGCTTCAATACAGATGTCAGTGCCTAGCTTTGGGCACCCAGGGTTGGAAATTCCAGCCTGAGTGACCTACCTGAGGTCCGTGGAAGAGCCAGGAACAAACCCTATTTCCTGCATCCCAGATCTGCACCCCATCCAGGGGCCAGAGCTGTCTCCAGTAGAAGTGTAAGGTAGAGGAAAGGGATAAATATATCCAGAAGCAGGTCTCCTTGCAGTCCAAAGGCAGCTCCATCTTCCAGCTGGTTCAGACAGCCCAGTCCAGAGCAGAGCCCCCAGATACCTTGTTGACTGAAGTCACTCAGGGCCCACACGTTTCATTCTGATTCTCCTTCCAGCTCAGCAGCATGTGCTCCAGAGGAGTCCCTCCACCCACCCTCATGAATACCCAATCAGACTTCCTGATTATGCAAATTAAATACAGGAACATTGCCCTCCCTGCACCCCTACCCCCTACCAAAAAAAAAAAGGAACAATCCCTCGACTTGTAACCAGAAGCATTAATTATATGTAATGACGGACAGTCGGCTCCCCGAAGCATTGGCATAATTACGAATGCTAATGGATTCGGAGTGTCTCTCTCCTTCTTGTGGAGGAAATTTAATTGGAAAATGCATAAAAATGTGATGGGGCAGGGTGGGGGTGGAGGTTTCTGCACAGGTTTGAAATGGCACATGCCAGGGGAAGAATTTCTGCAGGAGGGAGTTATGTAAACTGACCGCTCACTCTCAGCTGGTCTGAGGAACCCAGATTGCCTTCCCCAGCCCAGCCCTGTATCACCCCATGTTCCTCAGGGAGCATGAGCGGGGTAGGTTTGCAGAGCATTCTCGGCAGCTGGTGGAATCCAAAGGGGATTATAATAATGAGATTTAATGAAACTGGGAAGTGCTCAAAGGGGAGCCTCAGAGGAGAGAAAGATGCTTAACCACTGCTAGGGCTTGGGTTTCCTGGGCGCTCTGCTCACAGCTAAATACCCTTCCATGGCCTCTCCCTCATTCCAGCAGAATTTGTTTCTTCTTTCTCCCAAACCAGGTGACTCCCGCCACCCCTGCCCTGCCGTGCCTGGCACAGCTGCCCTTCCACAGCCGAATGGCTAGCCCCAGCATGCTGGTGCAGCAAAGTATGGAACTGGAGGGGTCTGAGTTCCTTTGGAGTTCAATTCTAGGAGCCCAGTGTGCTAGGGTGGCTGGGCCACTTCTGGTGAGATAAGCTCTCCTCAGGTTTGCACTCACATTCTCACTGTTTTCCAGGCCAGCATATCTCCATGACAGACCTGCCTGGGCACTGCTGTGTGAAATAGCAGTCTGGCAGCATTTTCCAAGCCCCCTTTCTCCTCTTCCCCTGTCGTTGCCTTCACTTCCACACCCTCAGCCTCCCAGGAGTCGGAGTCCATGCCAGGACCCACTAGATATAGGGCCGGGGGTATGCCAGTCTTGCTCCTCCATTCCTCCCGAGAGGTTGTGTCACTGAATTGAAAGAAGTTTCCGGTTGCACTGTGAGCAGCTGGTGAAGTGGCAGATGGCTGGGAATCCGTAAAACTCCGAAAACTCCGGGGCTGGGAGAGCGTCAATTTTATTGTGTGCTCATGCCTATTGCCGACAGCCTTGGAATGCATATCAGATCAGAGACACGACCTCCCAAATGCCATCTGCAGCTAAGGAGAGGAGAAGAGAAAGCCACCCTGACCCCGATGCCCAGGAAATTCCTTCGGGACTAAAGAAGACACCCTAAAAGGGTAGCCAGACCAATGTTGGGGCGTAGGGAGAATTCAGCTCCATGACTTCATCTCCTTGTAATACTCCAGCTTTGTAGTAAGGTCCTCAGGAAAGGGACCCATCCTTTTTTATTGGACTATAAAGCACCATGCACACCTACGGCTCTGCATAAATAATAAATAATAGCAATAACATTGTCCCTTGAGCAAGGCAATGTTTCATCAGCAGGGAAATTGTCCTCCTGTTCCATCCTAACATTCGCAGGCTGGCAGGTCCTGGCTCAGAGAGATATTTGTACCACATGCTCTTTAGGAGGCCAGCTTGGCCTGCTGCTGCATTTCATTGGGACTGGCATGTAATTCGGAAGAAAATTAGGTTGTTTATCACCTTTACTTTGTGAGAGGAGTTTGGTTAACTTTTAGTACTTGTGAGGGCGAGGGACTGGAACCAGGCAAAATACAGCTTTGGCAATGAATCCCTCTCTTCCTGACTGGTAGCAACCTCGGCTCTTCCAATCCGGGGCCTCAGTTTTAAACTCTGCACACTGCCTAGAAATCTTACAGTAGCCTATGTTTTCCTACGAACAATGCCTCAGTACAGGTCTGTATGGGAAAAGGTTTCCAGTTCTCCAAGCCGTCCTCATCTCATTTATCTGCTATACTGCTTCTATTGCTCCCTCAAGCAAGGCCGGAGCAGCTTCTTCAAGCCCTCCTTATAACTATAGGAGTTAGGCACATGCAATCGGTGAACAGAAGCAATGCCAAGTGACTTACAAGACCAATCGCCATGAACCAGAGACCTGATTCAAGACACAGTGACATCAATGGCAGCAGTAAGTGCTCAGTACCTCCAAAAAAACAAGAAACTTTTATTTAGGAACCTAGATTTGGATTCCAGAGCCTAATTTTAGGCGCCCAGGTTTTCAAATTACTGACATATGCTTTTAACGATGCTTCTGATTCATATGTGAATAAATACATTTTGGAAAGGAACCAATTAACCCGTAATTGATTTAATGATAATAAATTCTGATTTTTATCCCATAGCTCCTGTTCAGTCTAGACCTCAAACAACAGGACTACAGCCATTTCTCTTAGGAGACTTCCACAGTCTAAGAGTTCTCAGCCTAAATTTTCCTTTGCTTAATTTCATCACATTGTTTTTAATAATTCCACATAGCTCTACACACATGTTCAGTTACAACTGCAACGCTATTTGAAATCAGCCTGGGTCAGAGTTTGCCCCATGTTTGTAACCCAACAGAGGCACATGACAATTTTTCTGACCACAAACCATCACAGTCTGAGAACATTTTCCCCTCTCTGGCTATCCACAAACTGTGATATTGATGTTCCTGGGCCATTCTGGGTTTGGACCAGGCTTCTCTGGATAGATCAATGGAATGAGTCTTATTGGTGTTTCTCCTGTCTCCTTGATTGGTTCAGCCAAATACCTGTGACCAAGAGTGTCAGCTCAGCAGAATCTATTTCTACTTGGTTTCTCCAAAAAAGAGAGAGAAGATATTTTAGCGGAGTTATTGGATTTGGCTGAGAGAATCTGGAGGCAAGAGAAATTTTCACCAAACCCTCGTGGCTCGTTCTAGCAGAGAGGCAGTGGGCTGGGACATTACCTTCTGTAATTCCTCCAACTCCTGCCTACTGACTCATTGTTCTACCTTTTGACACACATAAGAATTGTACCTCGGCTTGGCAGAATTCCATTTTTTTATAATTTTGGCAGATAACCTCAATGTTTATTATTAAGCATGTTTTCTGTGTTTATCAATTTTAAATTTTAATTTTGTGCAAAATTATGGATTTTAAGCATTTTTTTTATTTTAAATGTTCAGAGTTATGGGAAATTAATGGGGGCTCAGGCAATAATTATTTAATGACAGTAGATACTGAGATGCAAAAATTTAAAGCTTTATAACCATTAATACACAAACTGTGAACATTCCATGTCAAAATACTCAAAGCAATTATCCTTAAATCAAATCGAAGACGTTTTCAAGCAGCTTTTTTTTTTACTTCGCCGATCTATATATTTCAACTGTTATGTTCTTTCATCAGTTTGTGTGTGTACAGTGAAATCGTTGTTTACCGACTTTTACAGATAAAAATCTAGGCTTTGAGTGTGATGCAACAGAACCCTGTGTACCGGAGCATCTTTCTAAACCCCAGGGAGCGTAAAGCTATGTGCACCAACTGTGATATCAAACAGTTCATGAACATGAGTTCATGGTACATATACCTGGGAGAGTTTGCACAGTTCTGGTTATACCCACGGCTATACTCAGTTCCTCACCCTCCGTGGTTTTCACATCCTCCAAGCACTTGTAGACTTCAAACACTGCTAAATACCTTCAAGTTCTGGAATCCTGTTCCACGTCATTAAACATGAAGCAAAACACATCCCTGAGACTCCAGGCCTGCACTGAAGCCATCCAGGTTCATTCTCTTCTTGAAGGTTGGCATCCCAGTAAAAGGACCTACCATCTATGCACTAAATACATCTCAGTGCCCACACTTCCCACACAAACTCATGAGGACTTGTAGCTCTATGTCTCATGCACACACTTGAGAGCTTACCCCAGAAAGGAAAATAAAAAAGCATTACTGTTTGTAAATATGTTGCTGAGCATGGCCCTGTGGTACAGATAGGAGCAGCTCAAAACACATGAATAAATAAAAGCATTCTCTGTTACTACTAGCTGCCAGAGGAGCTCTCCTCTAGCTCAGCGAGTGGGAACCTATGTTTTTCGGAGTTGAAAGACCAGGGTTTCCATTCCTGGCTCCCCAGTTGTGTGTGTGCTTTATGTAGGTATATGTATGTTACATGCAACAGGTAGCTGTTACAAGAGCCAAAGCTCCTCACAGACATGCCTAGACATACAGACAGACGTGCAAAATCTGACACACAGATCTAGACTCACTGGTCCATGTATAATGTACTCAGACTGGCAGCCTTTGAGAAGAAGTCTGGTTTTGTGGTTAAGAACTCAGGAGATCTGCATTCAAATCCTGGCTCTGCCATAGACTCCCTGATTTGGGGCAAATCACAATCTCTGTAAATGATAACTCTTCCTCTACTGCCTTGCCTAGACTTTAAGATTCTTGGGCAGGGAAGACTGTCTTACTTGTAAGTATAGTGCCTGGAACAATAAGCCTCTAAGCACTACTATAATACAGATAATTACTACTAACAACACAAGCACATGCAGATTATTAGATACGTACAGGTGCATAGACACAGGCCCTCCTAACTCCACCCCAGATAAATCTCACCGAGGAGTCGTGCTTTGCATTGGTATCTCTGGGACCACAGGCTATGACCGAGCAGGACAGAAACATTATCAGACTCAAACACATTTTCCAGCTCTGCAATCCAAATGGAAGAGCCAGTTTGTATCTACAACAGAAGAAATCACATTATTTCCAGCCTGGAAATACAGCCCCATGGAAAATGCACAATACCCTTTCCTTTCGTTATGTTCAGGGGTTGCGATGATGTCTCTTTGGTTGGTTTATGTCTTTCCTCTTTCTCGAATGAAATTGCAAATGACCAGCAGGATGCAAAGTTTGGACTCTAGGCAGGTCTGCCCACACTATTCCCAGTCTGGTAGGACAGGAGCACTGGGTGATGTGGATTTTTTCAGTTTTAAAATTAAAATCTTACAGAGAACTTATTAATAAAGCCTGGGTGGAATGGTTATTTGAATACGACTTAACCTTGCTGTAGAGAATATTCAACGTGTCCCTTCCATTGCAAGCTGGGAAGGCTATGATTTGAATGAGGATGCTGCTGTGATCCTGGAGTTTTGTCTTTCCCTTCTCAGCCTCTTCATTCTCCTTTGCTGCGTCTTTTGCTTTTTATACAACAACATGAAGGAACCACCCTCTGGGTCCCAAATAACGGTATCTGGGCTTGTCCCCACGCACACTTAGCTTGCTGCAAATCAGGGTGTGACTCTATCCCACACTAGCCTGTGGCACACTAAGTATCCGTGAGGACTCTGGTGACACACACAAATGGATCTTTAGTGCATTTCGATCTACACCTATTTCAAAGGAGGAGTGCACAAACATGCACAGAGTAGCTACATGCACACTGGTTTCTGGGAGCATCTCAAAACATAGAACATGGTGGCAAGGTCCACTTAAGAGCTCACAAACTATTTAAAGGGATGCATCCGAGATCCGAAGAAGTGAGGTTTTTACTCACGAAAGCTTATGCCCAAATAAATCTGTTAGTCTTTAAGGTGCCACCAGACTCCTTGTTGTTTTTGTAGATACAGACTAACACGGCTACCCCCTGATACTTAGCTTATTCCCATCCACTACAACCCTTCAAAATTATATTAATGTATTCAAAGGTGAGCTGCAAAGGGAGGAAAATGGGTTTGTGTCTTTTTTGCTTCCCTATGGTGTATGAAAAATGGCCTGGCAGCTTTCGGGTTTTGTACTCTGCTTGTTTCTTAAATTAAAAATGCAGGTCTTGTCTCTTTGGTTTTTCCTGGAAGATGTTGTGGATGAGTGCAGAACTAATAGTTTTATGATATCAGAGGAGCCAGGAGTCTGGGGTCCTAATGACTGAACATACACTTTTTGATGTAAAACAAGGCCATGATAAATCCACTCAGTAGCTTAAGAAAATCCTCAAGCCTACCTTGTGCATAGTGGGGTGAGCAGGGGGGCACAGAAATTTGTCTCACAGACTCACCAATAAATACTAAGGCAAGCGAATGCAAACACACACACACGGTCCGTCTCTGAATTCCCCAGTATTCTCGCTCCATTCTGATATAACCGGCACGATCCCTCAGTTGTCCCACTATGAAGGAGTGGCTCATTAGCACAGAATCATAGGAGTCAGACATGGAAAAGACCGATCGGGTCTGCTAGGCCGAACTGCCAATGCTGCTTTGATACGGCCATAGCAGCAATGGCAGGTAATTACCCAGATGTCCCCTTCTGTGTCTGAGGAGATGAGGGGAACATTATCAACCTGCTGGAGACTGAAGAAAATTGCCAGACTCAGGCTGACTCTTTCTGAAGGGTCAATTGAAACCGCTAAGCTTCAGTTTTACTTCTGTCTGCCCCTGCTGGCTGGAAAGATTATCCCCCCGCCTGCGGTGTACAAAAGCTCGGGAGGAAATGAAGTTACATAAAAACCTGTTTTAAAAGGCATGGTCAATTTTAAAACAAAAAGACTATAATGCATAGGAAGTGTAAGCAATACATCAGCTCAGCAGACAACCCGTTGGGTCCAGAAACAATGCAGGACATTTTTATCTTTCCAATTTTCTTTGTGAAAGTGAATGGAAAGACAATTCAGTTTCCTTGTTCGTTCCCCCCTGCTCTTCCCCACATTGCTCCAGCCATAGGCCCAGACTCTGTCCATGAGTTGGGACAAGAGAAACATCAGTCCATCCTGGGTTCCCTTCTGAGACTGTAAGCCCCTTGGGTCAGTGACTTTTTGTTCTGTGTTTGTACAGTGGGATCCTGGTCCATGACTGGGGCTCCTAGGCTCTGCAGTAATACAAATAAATAATCCACTAGTGGGCCAGCTCCAACCAGGGAGGAACCAGACCCCTCCTAGGAGCTCCATTTCAGGAAAATATCTCTATTCCAAACAGCACTTACGCCTGTGCTTAGCTTTAGCCCTATGCTTTGAAGTCAATGGAAAATTGAAGCTTTGCATTGTTGACTTAATTGGGACTTAAATGCGTGATCTAACGTTAACCACGTTCTTGAATGCTGTCCTGAATCAGGGCCAGGATGAACAGGGAACAGAGGAGAATTATTTCAACTGTTCCCTTTGGTATGCTCCTTACTCTATAGGGAGCCAACTAGCAGCTTTTGGAAGAACAGGAGTACTTGTGGCACCTTAGAGACTAACAAATTTATTAGAGCATAAGCTTTCGTGGACTACAGTCCACGAAAATTTGTTAGTCTCTAAGGTGCCACAACTACTCCTGTTCTTCTTTTTGCGGATACAGACTAACACGGCTGCTACTCTGAAACCTAGCAGCTTTTGGTTTCCCCATACTAACCCAGCGGGCTGAGATTTGATAAACTCTGACCCCCTTTCTCAGTTACTTGCTCATGGTGAGACCTAGATGGTTTGTTCAGATCAGAGATGTGATTCCCCTGCCCCTACACACACACAAACACAAACCATTGCCCCAACCATGAACCCATTGGCTTTAAAACATGTGTGTGTCAGTACCAAGGGATTCCCAGATACAGCACACATGCTGTGGGCCAAAGGAGCATTAAACAACCCTGTACTCAGGCCATTCTGAGACTGCCCAGGCTTCCTTTCCATCCACATCTTGTATCCTGTCTCCCATACACCCCCTCTCCAGCTGGCTCATTTCCCAAGTCAAAACATCAGCTACTGGAGGGCACAGGCTTACCTTAGGAATTCAGTCTTCTATTCAGCAAGTCCATGTTTCCCACTGAGAAAAGGAAGGACTTGGAGTATTCCCTTCCAGGAGATGATTGTTCTCTGTGCAACAGAAGAAACCAAGCTAGATGTGTGCTGATTAGGGCCTTCAGGGTCTGCTGATCTCTACAGTTTTGTTGTTGTTTACATTGTCAAGTACTGTTATGATTCAGCATCAAAGGAGTTCTTACTACAGTAGACATGCTCATTGTAAGGCCCTGTCTCTGCCGCTTTCATTTGTCCCTCTGCAGTTACATCATTGCAAATCCCTAGGGTAGCTGTGCTGCAACAATGCAAGACAGGGCTTGTACCAGTGTGACTTGCTCCAGCAAGCTGACAGATGCTAAGGTGTTAAGGCCAGAAGGGACCATCGAGTCTGACCTTCTGCATAACACAGGCCATAGAATTTTACCCAGTGATTTCTTCATCAAACCTAGTACCTTATGGCTGAGCTAGAGCAGATCTTTTAGGAAGACACTCAGTCTTGAATGAAAAACTCCAAGTGATGAGGAATCTATCACCGATAGTAAATCAACCTGGCACAAGACCACAATGTAGTTACACCAACGACTACTCGAGGAGTAAGGTAGCGTTCCACATGAATACAGCTGTCAGAATCTGGCCCCTAGTATGTAGATTTATAGACTTTAAGGCCAGAAGGGACCATCATGGTCATCTAGTCAGACCTCCTGTGCATTGCAAGCCACAGAACCTCATCCACCCATTCCTGTCTTCTTCATCTTCTTCACGCATGTGCAATGTGCCTCAGGTGGCACATGACCAGGACTCATCACTGAATTTGGTCTGTCAGTTGGATCATTAGCTTCCCTGGCTTGGGCCGGGTACTGGCGGGGAATGTGATGTGAATGCTGATCGTGCCCCCCACACACTCCTGTAATAGACCCCTAACCTCTGGCTGAGTTACTGAAGTCCTCAACTCATGATTTACAAACTTCAAGTTACAGAAAATCCTCTACCCACCAGAAACCCACCTGGGAAAGAATTCACTGTAGTAACTCAAAGCCCTCCCCATCTAGTGTCCCATCACCAACCATTGGAGATATTTGCTGCTAGCGGTAACAGATCAGCACCAGACCATTGAAGGCAGTCACATCATACCTTATCAAGCTCAGTCTTGAAGCCAATTAGGTAGTTTGCCCGCACTGCTCCCCTAAGAAGGCTGTTCCAGAACTTCACTCCACTGATGGGTAGAAACCTTCCTCTAATTTCAGGCCTAAACTTGTTGATGGCCAGTTTATATCCATTTGTTCTTGTTCTGTGTGTCAGTGAGGAAAACAGCTGGGAGTTTCAAAGGAGCCTAAGGAAGTCAGGCATCCAAGTCCCATTGAATTGCAATGTGTTTGGAGCACCTGACCCTGTCACACTCCTTTGAAAAGCCCAGCCCACATGCTGTGCTGAGTCTAGGGGGAACTGGCAAACTGGCAGGGTCACAATCCAACACCAAGCCTTTCACAGAGAGTGCTGTGCTTCAAACAAGCAAGGGGCCCAGTCCTGAACTCACAGAGAGCAGGACCCTTTGGCTGTAACAGAAGGCGCTCAGTACCTTGCTGGATCCATAGCTAACCCTGGACCCTCTCCCAAGTAGTGACACAACATCTAGACATCAGTCATCACTCAGTTTTATTATTCAGTGGCATTTTCTAACAGCTGCTGAGATGCTCCCCCATTCTGGGGAGGCCGTGTTGTTGCAGGCATTCTTGGCTGTGCTCCTGCTGCTATCCCCAGCCTCCACATCTCCTCAACACCAGCAGCCTTCTCCGAGCTGTTCCTTCCTTATTATTTCAGCCATTAAAACCATCATTTAAAAAAAAATACCCTGTAATTTCTTCTGGTAGCTTTCCTCTCAATTTGCTGTGGGTGGCACCTCCCATTTCCTCCCCAGGTCTTATCTCTCAGATTTAATCAACCACGCGCTTTCTCTCTTTCTTGTCTTATTTCCATGGCACAGATTGGCCCCAAGCCACACTCAGACCTGGTGGAAGCAGCTGTAGCTCCAGTGAAGAAGCATCAGTCTCTCCCAGCTCGGAATTTGATTTGCACCTCTACTTTGGGCCCTTTGCCGCTATCTATTTCTGGAACACTGGGTTGAGACTCGGGCAATCTGGATTCACTTCCTGGCTCTGTAACAAGCAACCTGTGCACTTGCCCAAGCTCATGCAATCTCCCTGTGCCTCATTACCCCATCTGTAAAATGGAAATACCTCCTTGGGCTTTTTTGTCTATTTAGATTGTCAGTCTTTGGGGTAGGGCTTTTCTCTCACTATTTGTTTGTACAGCACCTAGCACAATGGTGCCCTGACCTCAGCTGAACCCCTAGGTAGCACTGTAATATAAATAGTAATGATAATAAGAATGTCACAGCCCTTCTCTTCTTATCTACCTGGTTACTTGGTTTCTTTTAAACCACAGTAAGTTTCACTGGTTCTCTTCTTTGCACCCCATGCAAACACCAAACCAATCCATTAAGCGCTCCCCTGCCGATTGCCAGCCATTATAAACCTCTCCAGCCTGCCCCATATCAGATTAGCAGGAAGTGGCTCCTTCCTCCATCAGCAAGGAGTCATGTTAAACAGGCATTAAACCCCTCACCTTGACTGATGGAGTATGACACAAGTGCCACAGTCTGCCCAATCCAAGGAACAGCACACACCAAATTCAAGCAGAAGTCTCCCATTACTTGCACTATTTCATGTAGTCCTGGCCTCATGTCGGGCTGATTCCCTGCCCCTTCCCTACCATGTTTCAGTGGGTTTGGAGAAATCCCAGTCTTCCGGGGCTCAGCTTCAGGGCACATCCGGCACAGCAGGCAGATGCAAAGATACGTGCATGCTTTTAACAGAATGGTTAGTGCCTGGAGCCTCAAGAGATGGTTCTCAGCCATGGGCTACTTTGTGCTGATGTGGATGCTGTGCAAAACCCCGCTGAATCTAGTTAAGTTCCTGGCCCCCCGTCTCCCTCTCTCTATTTTATTGGGTTTATTTTAGTAGCTGGCATGGTCAAGGAGTCTGCTAGTTCAGGCAAGAGAAGCAAAGCACCCACACGTTCATGTGCTTGTCCAAACTGCTCATGCAGGACCTCTCAGGTCTGCTCCCCAGGGCTGAAAGTTGAAGAAAAAGAAGCTCTCTCACCGCATGCTAGAGCTTCCTGCTCCGGGCTGGGCTGGTGCTGCCATGCCTAGCCCACATGTCAAGGCAGCAAAGCATTCCACCTCTGCTATGAATCCCCAAATACAGGAAAGCAGAAAATAGCAAGAATTTTAAAAATGAACCATCATGTCTCCGTACTCAAAAGCGGTTCGGACTGGGCCTGGAGACATTATTCAAGATGCCTTTTATTTTGTCTGAACTGGTTTGCCCATTCCTTGTGCATATTTGTTTTCAGGCATGCCTCCAACCTCCACAATGGACGTAATAAGGAGAGAGACTAGGCAGAGCGAGGTCCAGTAAGTGTGAGCACCAAACCCATGACGAAACAAACACCGAGAATAAATACCCCAATTGCTGCCCAAAAAAGGAAGGCTGTTCCAGTCCAGAAATGTGGGTCCATCAGTAGAGAAGCATGTGGAGAAAATTCAGGACAAAGTAAACATGAAGACTGTGAGCATGATTGTCCCCTGGTTCACACTAGTGTAACTCCATAGACTTCAGTGGAGTTTTTCCTGATTTATGCCAGTGTAAAGGGGAGGAGAATCAGGCCCTGACTTCCTAAGTGACTCTAGAGAACAGGATCAGAGGTGGAGACCTCCCAAGGTCAGACCTGAGTGAACATGGCCACAGCTGCACCAGCAACTGTCAGGTGATATGCAAAGAACCCTTTGCTGAGAGAGTGTCTGGGAAAGCTAAAAGGACTCACACAGGACTGAGACTGGATCTAGTTGGCTTGCACCATGGCCCTCTCACCTGGCCTGTGGCTGAATAATTCAGAGAAAACGCACCTAATTCATGGCCAGGTGAGGCCTGTGTGGGACATAGCTCTCACACAGTGCCCTGGAAAGATAAAGGGAGGGACTAAAAGATGGACCATTTCTTGCCTTGACAACTCAGAGGCACCAAACATGCTATGGCATGTGGCTAAGCAGTCTGGCTCAAGCTGTCACTCTCTTACCAAGGAGACATTGACTGACAGATTAGATCAGACATGCGGATGACGGGCTGGGACATCTTGAAGGCCCGTCTCAAACTGCCTGCTGGTTACCATTTGTGGTATTAATCTCCAGTGACAGAGGGGGCCCAGTGTGACTAAGCCAGCTGCGCAGTGCCAGTAAGTAGGACAAGATATCATATGTTCTAAGCAGAGTTTGATCTCTGGGGCAGGAAGGAGTCTTAGGACAGCTTGATCTATGGAGGAGCAGAGTGTCCCCATAAGAAACCCAGTCATCAGAGGTGGAAGGCTGAATTTCCCTGTGTGGAGAGAGAGCAGATCCCTGGAGGAAGGAAAGAAGAATGTGAAAGTTCCCATGAAAGAAAGCAGGGGTTGGAAGCTGCCCTTGAGAGAGGGTGCGAGTGGTGACATGGTACCTTGAGAGGCATCAAATCACTCAGCAATCTCTAAAGCCCAGGAAATGAGCACCAGAGACAGGGATGGTATTGATCATGGAGGGGCATCTCCTGCTCTGGCTGCATCACACATGTGGTTATCTGTCAGCCCTCTCCATGGCCAGCCATTCCTTTCCTTTCCTCTGCATTTCAGCTTTACCTCTGTTTGATCTACACTTCAAATATTCCAACGCCAGCTCCTCTCTCTTCCCTGGCGGCACAGATACCCTCTGCAGAGCCATGAATCATGATAGAATAATAAGCTCATTTACGAGAGGCACACAAACCCAAAGGACCAAAGAGCGGAATAAATCGCTACAAAGCTCTGTAAGCCGATTTAGTCATTCAACAAGTTTTCTTTGACTCTAGCCTTCTATAGCTGGTGTCCAAACAATGCCACAATGGAACGGGAGGATAATTGGCACCTCCTTTCAAGAGGTTCATTATTTTTGTCTTTTCAACATCAAGAGATGAAGCTAGGGTGACCAGATGTCCCGATTTTATAGGGACAGTCCCGATTTTTGGGTCTTTTTCTTATATGGGCTCCTATTACCCCCCACCACCTGTTCCGATTTTTCACATTTGCTGTCTGGTCACCCTAGATGAAGCGACTTATAAAGAATTTGAATCCCAGAGTGAAGGCCAAACTCCCCACCATTCTGATTGATGCTAAAGCTTGTAAGGCTGTGTATTCTATGTAAATGAATAGCCAGCACAAAAGTGCAGCCCGTTAACTCCACCAGTGAGAGATGTCTCTTAACTTCTACGTTATTCTCTCCCAAATGATGCTGCTCATTTCACCCTGGGTCTCTTTTGAAACTAGGAAAATGGTCCACTCCACACACCATTTTATACTGAATGAAATGATACAATATCAGTCAATGAATATTAAATAGTGCTTTGCCCTACTCTAGCACTGGAGCTCTCTGCAGATATTAGTTACTTAGCCTCCCAGGTCTGCCCCATCCACCCCTGCCATGATACAGATCCATCACTATCCCCGTTTTACAGATGGAGATACTGAGGCATGGAGAAATGAAAAGACTTGCCCAAGTTTGCACACTAAGTCCGTGGCAGTGCTGGGAGTAGAAATCTTGAGATTCCTAACCGTTAAAAGATGCTCCTGCCCTTTGTATCACCCTGAACCTTCACCCCAACCATAGATGAGGTAGAAAGATTTTACTTAACGTTTTCCATCCACCTTTCTTTCCTTCATCAGTGCACACTTCTGGGGTTCCTCAGCCCAGATGGGACTGGGAGCAGCAGTACCAAGTGCCAGGGGCAAAGTTATATTCTTGTAGCATTTCCAGCTTCATTGAAACCCAGCTGCTGCTGCTAAGTGAGAAAACTTTCAGGCTTTCCTACTTGATCAGTCACCCAAAGAGATTCGGGCAAGCGTCTGAACATGGAAGTGCTTCTCCTGGGGGGACACTTGATCTAGTAGTGGGTAAAGCATGGGAATTGGAATCTGGAGATCTGGGTCCTGGCTCTGCCATTAAATTGCTCTACTGCCGTGGACAAGTCACTTAACATCTCAGTCCTCCTGTCTCACAGGGATTCTTATTTGTCATGTGTATAAGCCAGACCCAGTCAGGATCAGGGCCACAGTTTTAGGCACTGTACAAACCTACAATAAAAAAAAAAAGTTCTTGCCCCAAAGAGCGGACGATCTAACTCGGGACAAAGCTGGGAGAGGTGGGTGTAGAAAGCAATGAGGGAAGAAGGAAGGAAAGACAATGATGAGGCCAGTGGTAGGAACTCAAAAGGCATCTCTTACCAAGTGTCCAATTTGGTGGTTTCATAGGGCTGTTAAGTGAACAAAAGATATTAATAAATCATCAGCAGGCCACCTGCCTAGTTGTTACATTAGGCTGCTCACCACTGGTGTCGTGGTAGAGGCCAGGCTTATGAAGGGCTATATAGCATTTCTTAATGCATTTGTGCTTTGAGATCCTCAAACGGACAGAAGGCACTACACAGAAATGCAAAGTAGGATTAGCCAGATCTTCGCAGGATCACCCATCATTAGTTTGTTCGTTACTTTTATTGCTGTCCTCTCAAGGCTCCAGGAGACTCTCTGAAATCGCTCCACAGTGAGAGAACAGTTGGTTTTCCAACTGTGTTGCCCTCATGCTGATGGTATCCCTCATTTATCTGCATAGGAATGAAGGGAGTAGGGAGGGGGGCATTCAATTCTTATGTATTAATCCTTCTTTGCTTTCCAGCAGCCCAGGAATCTCTCAGTTGGCGTTTTCGTTCATGTCTTAAAGCCTGCGTAGGGTGTAATACATGGCTTAAAGGAACAGCTCGCTGGGAACGCATAAATAAACCGGCAGACTCATGCTGCCTGTGCTTTGCAACAGGAGTCAGAGATGCTGGGCTTCCTTCATTTACATAATTAACTGACTGATTATTCTCAATACAAGATGGAACCACTTTCAGTAGGCTGATTGCATGAAGTGATGGAGCTGGGGCGGGGGGGCAAAACTGTGTAGCTAGAGAATAAAAGCCCCAAACTTGTGGAGGAGGAACACAAATTACAAAGCAAAAAATTCTAGTGGCAAATAAAGACACTGCAAAATCCAGTTCCCTACACTTGCAAATGAGTACCTATTCCTGTAGATGTAGGAATTTTTCCAAAGTTCCTGCTTTACCAGACCAGTGAGGAAGAATCTAAGAATCAAATTAGCACAGACAGTGAATTCTCCCTCACATGCTCAGTCAGGACCTGACTCCAAACCCATTGAAGTCAATGGAAGTCTTTCCACTGCCTTTGATGGCCCCCAAAGACTGTCCCCAGGTCAGGGTTAGGAATCATTGGCAGGAAAAGAAGCCCAGCAGTGAACAAAGACTGAATTCCCTTCAGATGCCTCAGCAGAATGGTGATCTCTCCATTCTTTCTGGGCACAGGTTGAAGACCGCTGCTGGAGCAAGGCTGGAGAAGCTCAGAGGATGAAGGCAGGACACTGGGTGCTCCGATAAAAGAAATGCAACTCGACAAAGGGACAGGATCATTAGACTGACCTCACCCATCTCCAGCACTGGTCACATCTCTTTAGGAAGGGCACTCCTCTGTTGTCTCCCATGGAGGGGAAGAGCAACTTGCCCAGCTTCCAGTAATGAGGATAAGGGAAGGAACTGGTGTTTTGTCATGAATAAGACAGAAGGTTTTACAGCGCGCTTAGAGAACAATAAAAGCAGGGACAGCGGCTGAGAAAACAAAGCCTGGCAAATTATTCACCCTCTGCAGGAATTCACAGGAGCGCAAAAAACAGATCCCCGCTCTGCAAGGCCTGCAAATGGAACACTGGTGGGTAAGCACCATGCATTGTACACAATGGATGTGAACTAGGATGAGGGGCAGCCCTGCGATGTCATCGTCTGGGATGGATTAAACAGCCAAAATGGAAGAGTCGCCTGGCTCTGGGCTAGGGGTCACGTTTTTAAAAGCCCCTATGTGACTTAGGAGCCTCAGTCTCATTTTCAAAAGCAACTTAGGCAATTGGGAGCCATTGAACTCAATAGTTTTTGAATGTCCCACTAAGCGCCCAGCTGCATCTGTCAATACCTACAGATCTTTCCAAATCTGGCCCTAAGTGCCTAAAAAGCTTATGAACATGGGGTACAGGCTCCTAAGTCACCTAGGCACCCTGAAGATTTTACCCTAGGACTCAAGAGATCTGGGATCTGTTCTCAGCACTGCCACAGACTTCCTGCATGACCTTGGGCAAATCAGTTAATCTCTCTGTGGTTCAGTTTCCCGTTGGTAACATGGAATAATTCCGGCTTGACTATGTAGATTGTGAACTCTTCAAGGCAGAAACCGTCTCTCCCTTTGTGTATAGTGCTTAGCACAGTGGTGCCCTGGTCTCGGGGGCGTCTCTAGCCACTACTGTAATACCAACAACAAATAGCCTGCTCCAGCACCTTATTGCATTCTGGTTAGCCTACTTTTAGATGCAAAATAACCCCTTAAATTTAGGTTCACATCAATAAGCTGCCCGAGACAGTGGAAAGAATTAAAAGTGGAAGGATTGAATGGCAGGAAAATAAAATTAAAAGGTGCCTGAATGGATGAGTCAGACTCTCGCCTCCGTGTGAGATGCACAATTAGTCCTCTTCTCACAGGCCTCCTGGTTTGGTGTTGTGTTTGACAGACAAATCAATCCTCTCCCTCTCCTAAACACTGTCTAATGAATAAATCAGCAAGGTCACTGATGTCATTGCCTCACCCCGCCTCTGCCAACCAGCCTGAATTGGACTTGCCGCCTGGCTCCATCGACAGCCATTCCAACAGCAGACAATTGTTCTTCAAAGTGGGCTCTAGTGGTTTGAACAGAAGAGTAGGCAGCAGGACTCCTGGGTTTTATTCCTAGCTCTGCCACTGACTGGCTGTACGACCTTAGGCAAGTCACTTAAATTCTCTGGAGCAAATTGTGCTTCCATCTGCTTGGGTTTTAGAGCTGCTCTTGTGCCAGGGGGCTTCGGGCAACTGCTTCGGCCTGACCCAGTGCATCCTTGCCCTGTACCTAGTGCAGTCCTTCATATCAGTGCATTGTGACTGTCAGCCTGTACCCAATCAGAACAGTGGGACTTTGAACCACTTTAAAACATGGCACAAGTGCTTATGGCCAGCCCTCGCGCCTCACTAAAGAGAAGCTAAAATAGGCCGGTACTGCTTGCTGGTGGGCTGAATTAGAGCTTTCTAGCCAAATGGCCCATGGGCCATATAATTTGCCTTTGCACCACATCCTGCCTATGAGTGATGAGTTTTGCAGGAATCAGTGGTGGATTAAGAGAGAATTGAATGAATGAGCGGCTCCAGGGCCCATTCTTCAAAGGGCCCCTACATTTCTGGAAATGGGGAGTTCCCTCTGAGCTGATTGTGACTTCTGCTTTCCTGTTAAACTCTGTGTGTTTAATGTCTACCTTGTCCTCCCACGACACCACACCCTGTTTGTCTGTTTCATCCACCAGCTGTGTCCTGTCCGACACATAGATTGTGAGCTTTTTGGAGTAGGGCCAGTCTGGTATCTCTTATACTTGCATGCAGGATACTTTGCACAATCGGAGCCCATGTTAATTGGGATTCCCAGGTGTATATACAATATAATCAATTATGGTAATGACCCTGGTCCCATTCTCCTCTCCACAGGGGCTCTGAATTTACTAATGCAATAATAATAATTCGCATGACACCAAGTGTGTACATAGTGTTTTCAGGACATGTCTGAAGTGAAGAATCATAGAATCATAGAAGATTAGGGTTGGAAAAGACCTCAGGAGGTCATCTAGTCCAACCCCCTGTTCAAAGCAGGACCAACCCCAACTAAATCATCCCAGCCAGGGCTTTGTCAAGCCAGGCCTTAAAAACCTCTAAGGATGGAGATTCCACCACCTCCCTAGGTAGCCCATTCCAGTGCTTCACAATTCTCCTAGTGAAATAGTTTTTCCTAATATCCAACCTAAACCTCCCCCACTGCAACTTGAGACCACGGCTTCTTGTTCTGTCATCTGCCATCACTGAGAACAGCCTAGCTCCATCCTCTTTGGAACCCCCCTTCAGGTAGTTGAAGGCTGCTATCAAATCCCTCCTCACTTTTCTCTTCTGCAGACTAAATAAGCCCAGTTCCCTCAGCTTCTCCTCATAAGTCATGTGCCCTGATCATTTTCATTGCCTTCCACTGGACCCTCTCCAATTTGCCCACATCCTTTCTGTAGTGGGGGGCCCAAAACTGGACACAATACTCCTCATCTGGTCTCACCAGTGCCAAATAGAGGGGAATAATCACTTCCTTCGATCTGCTGACAATGCTCCTACTAATGCAGCCCAGTATGCTGTTAGCCTTCTTGGCAACAAGGGCACACTGCTGACTCATATCCAGCTTTTCGTCCACTGTAATCCCCAGGTCCGTTTCTGCAGAACTGCCGCTTAACCAGTCAGTCCCCAGCCTGTAGCAGTGCATGAGATTTTTCCATCCTAAGTGTAGGACTCTAAACTTGTCCTTGTTCAATTTCTTTTGGCTCAATCCTCCAATTTGTCTAGGTCACTCTGGACCCTAACCCTACCCTCCAATGTATCTACCTCTCCCCACAGGTTAGTGTCATCTGCAAACTTGCTGAGGGTGCAATCCATCCCATCAGCCAAATCATTAATGAAGATGTTGAACAAAACTGGCCCCAGGACCCTCCGCTTGATACCAACTGCCAACTAGACATCGAGCCATTGATCACTACCTGTTAAGCCCAACAATCTAGCCAGCTTTCTATCCACCTTATAGTCCAGTCATCAAATCCATACTTTTTTACCTTGCTGGCAAGAATACTGTGGAAGACTGTATCACAAACTTGGCTAAAGTCAAGGTATATCACGTTCACCGCTTTCCCCATACCCACAGAACCAGTTATCTCATCATACAAGGCAATCAGTTTGGTCAGGCATGACTTGCCCCTGGTGAATCCATGTTGACTATTCCTGATCACCTTCCTCTCCTTCAAGTGCTTCAGAATGGATTCCTTGAGTACCCGCTCTATGATTTTTCCAGGGACTGAGGTGAGGCTGACCAGTCTGTAGTTCCCTGGCTTCTCCTTCTTCCCTTTTTTAAGGGAAGACAAGTTCCCTGCTCCAAACATGCTCAGTTGACAAAGGCAGCATGGAGATACAAGAGGGAGACAATGAAAACCAGAACACGGGGGTGATGGGGTCACGTATGGGTCTGTGGTGCACTAGAGCAGGCCCCTGGCTCCCAGCAGCCCTTTGTCAAAGTTCCATCTCTGCCCAACGGAAGGGAAGCCTGGGTGCTTTCCCTGTCTCTGGGGGCCGGTGCCCCTCTCTGGATACTGCTGTGCCATCCCTGAGACCCATCTAACTCTTTATCAATAGCAACATTTTGCCTTTGGAATGGATCTCATTGCATGAATAGGCAGGTATTTTCCAAAAATCATCCCCCAGTGCATCCTTGCCCTGTACCCGGTGCAGTCCTTCACATCAGTGCATTGTGGGTGTCAGCCTGTACCCAATCAGGAGTATTCACCCTGGAGCTCCCAGGAGTGTATAAACTCCCACCTTGCATCCACCTTCCTTCACTCCTGCTTCTGCCTCTGCACTGCTGAGTGCCCCTGGAGGAAACCCAGCCCAAAGAAAAATGCCCCCCACCCCCTGGGCCAGGCCCTGTGTCCAGGGTGCACATGTTCCCAGGGAGGAGGGAGGAGTGACAAGGGGGAATGTGTTTCTGTGTTTTCCCACAGAAGTAACCAAGGGAAGAGGCAGCACATTGGCTAACACGGGGGGCTGAGTGGATAAAGGGGAGAAATGGAGACTTGGCTGATTGGTCATGGAATGTGGGGCTGGGAAGGGGTTTTCCTGCACAGCACGTTAGCGGGGGGCTTGGGTGCATGGACTGCATCCCTCTGGTTGCTCTAGGCATAGCTCTCTGTTGGGACGGGGGGCATGGGTGGTCTCACTCCACATTCCAATGGACATCACAGAAACCGCCCCTATGACTGCCACTAACTGCCCTGCTCCAGCTCAGAGGCGAAGGGCTGAATGGGCCGTGGAAAGTGAACTGCCCTCCCATCCTGAAGGAGGCCACTCAGATAACGTTATACCTCCTGCTTCCCTGGCTTCCCTTCTCGCCCAGTATTATATTTCAGTTCTTCGTTCGCTCTGCCCAAGGCTGCCTCTGCCAGTCCCTCTCTGTTCCCGCCCAACACCTCCCAACCCTCTCCTTTCTGCTCCCTTTGGCTCTCTCCCTACTCATGCCTTTGTGCCACCCTCCAGCCACAGAAGAGCTTCTCTCTTATTCTACCCCAGGGGCCCTCCCACTCCTCCATAACCTGCCCTGCTTTTCTGCACAGCTCTTCTCCTGGCACAGCAATCTCCTTGGGGCAGGGACTATCATCTCTTGGGGTAGGGTCTGGGAGTGGCTTGGGGGCTCTGGGGTGGGTGTGAATTGGAGGGGCTCTTTGGGAAAAGCCTTGCAGCTGTCACTCATTCACTAAATTCATAGGTTGTTTCTCACACACCCATGCATAATACCCTCAGGTGCAGCACAGCAGCTAGGCTAGTGCTGCAGGTACCTCAGAAATACAAACTAGAAAAAAGCATTGCGGGGAGGGGGGAATCAGAGGCAGGAGGGCAAGAGTGGAGGGTGAGAAGCAGAACCGGAGCTCCCGGGAGGAGCCCAGGGAGCTGAGGCAGAGGAGTGGTACATGGGGACTAAGAGGAGGACAGCAGGGACAGTAGAGAAGTCCTCTACAAACCAAGTGAGTATTTCTTATGAATGTTAGGGGCTTGTCTACACTTGAAATGCTACAGCGGTGCCCCGGCAGCACTTCAGTGGCAGAAGTTCTCCCATTGGCGTAGGAAATCCACCTCCCCGAGAGGAAGTAGCTAGTTTGATGGGAGAATCGACCTAGCACAGTCTACATAGTGACTTGGGTCAGCTTGACTACATCGCTGGGGGGAGCGGTGATACATGCGTTTCCAGGTGTCCAGTTTTCGACCAGAACACCCGGTCAAAAAAAGGGACCCTGGCAGCTCCAGTCAGCACCGGTGACCGGGCCATTAAAAGTGCGGTCGACAGCGCAGTGGGGCTAAGGCAAGTTCCTTGCCTGCTGTGGCTCCACGCGGCTCCCAGAAGCAGCAGCATGTATCCCCTCCGGCTCCTACGCGTAGGGACAGCCAGGGGGCTCTGCATGCTGCTCCCGCCCCAAGCACCAGCTCCACAGCTCCCATTGGCCAGAAACTATGGTCAATGGGAGCTGCAGGGCAACACCTGCAGACGGGGCAGTGCGCAGAGCCGCCTGGCCGTGCTTCCACGTAGGAGCCAGAGGGGGGACATGCCACTGCTTCCAGGAGCTGCTTGAGGTAAGCGCTGCATGGAGCCTATACCCTTGTGTAGACCAGCCCTATGACCATAGGCACTGACTTCCCCTTTACCCTGTGGGTGCTCGACCCTCCTGACCCCCGCCCTGCACTGCCTCTTCCCACCCCTGCACTGCCCTCGCCCCACCCCCATTTCACCCCCTTCTCCCAAGTCCCCGCCCCTGCCCTGCCTCTTCTCCACCTCCTTCCCTGAGCACGCCACATCCCCGCTCCTCTCCCTCCCTCATGGAAAGTCCAAAGTGCCGCCAAACAGCTGTTAGGCAGCAGGGCGGCGGGAAGTGCTGGGAAGTAGGCAGAGGAGCGGGGACACGGCGGCAAGGAGGGGGCGGGGGGAGCTTGGCTGCTGATGGGTGCTAAGCACCTTCAAGTTTTTCCCCAGGGGTGCTCCAGCCACGGAGCATCCATGGAGTCAGCGCCTATGCCTAGGGCTCTCTAGAAACGACTCTCCAAAGCTCTGCAGTTGAACAGAGAATGGCATCTTCCTGCAGGGCTTTGAACCCACCCTATGCAATTTGGTTCCAACGACCTATTTGCCTCCTTCCGTGAATGAACTGCCAAGGCAGCTGCACTCCTCTGGGGCAATGCACATTGGGATGCCTGGGCCAGAGGGCTGCGGAGCAAATTCCAGAGGTGATCGCCCCACCCCAGAGTCTGACCATCTTTGGGGAATGTTGCAAGCCCCACCTCTTTGATACCACAACCAGAATGACCTTAAACTTTACTGCCCCACCGCAAAAGAGGAACTCTAGCCCAAGCAGAGCTTTGTGGAACCAGGGACAGGGGAGGAGATAGACGTTCCATGAAGTTTGCCAGTCTGCTCAACTTGGGAGACCTGAGATACTCTGCTGAAAGGCAGCATACAGATCTCTAACCTAGATAGGTAGATAAATAGCCAGGGCCACCTGGAGGTCGGGGGGCACAAAAAGGAGCAGTTTGCTCCAGGGCCTCCCATTTCAGAGGGCCCTCAAACCAACCTGGGCCTCCCCTCAGTGTTTTTGCACACTTCGGTTGTTTATTTTTTCTTTGTCTAAGTTACAGATTTTGCCCCAAGCCTCTAAAAACCTCCATGAGGCCCAGTAGCTAGCTCGATGGATTGTACGGGATCCCAACTTTCCATCGAGAGTTTTGATTGGAAATTTAGCTTAGATACTAATCAATAAATGAGATGACTTTTGTGAGCTCTTTCCTCTATCACAGCCTACGTTGGCACAACTGAACCATTCCTACTCAGGACTGGGCTGTGTTAGAAGAGGGCTTTATAATGACAGCTGGTTGCATCTTTCACCATGGAGAGGCCACTGCGTGCAATATAAAGAAAAGCCCAAACTTTGAACACTGTAGAAAAAGAAAGAGCCCCAAGAAGATCCATGTGGTAATAAGATGACTAACCATGCAGCCTTTGGTCCTGATAGTAAGTACAAGTACTGGTGTTTGCCACGCAGGCTGTGACAGGCACCCCCATGGTCATGTAGATAGCAAGTTCAACTGCTTGTTTCCATCAGTGTTAGAAACTCACTTGACTGCAATCAGGGAAAAAGCACGGCGGTGAGCTGTTATGGAATCACTGAAATGCAGCTACCTCTGGGGTGGAATGCAACAGTGCACCGGAACAGCACAAGGGAGGAAACAAAGAATGCTGTATCCAGTTAAAACTGCAGAGGGAATTAAAGCAGGCAGACTGAGCCAAATTCTTCCTTGATGCAACTCTATTAAAGTCAATGGAGTTCAACCAGAGCTGGATTTGTTCCAGTGTCATCATTAATACTGAAGCTGGAATTCGTGCAGGTGCCCTTGCTCTTGTGAAAAGTACCATCCAATTTTTAATGGCTACAGGTACTGAGGATCTTGGTTCCATGTCTCATCTAAAAGATGCCCCATTCCTATCAATCTACACCTTCCCCAAGGGCATAGCAGAGGTGGGAGGAGAGGATAGTTGGGGGGCCCAAGGAGCCTTGCGCCATACTTGGCTCGAAGCACTATAACCGGTACCATGTCTCAAATCACAGCGCAAACATGCACGGCAAAAGACAAAGGACTTTGGAAGGAGGGACACCTTGCTTCCATTGTCTGCATTTCCTGGGCTTGGCTGGCTTCCTCCCTATCCCCCAACCATGGTGACTGATGAGTTAATTTTTTGCTGTCTTCAGCAAGCGGGGATGCACAAAAGCTGCTTTTTGGTTTGAACAAGCATGTCTCTCCTTCTCCGTACTTTGTGTGCATGAGTATTGAGTGGCTGGTGGGGCTGTAAATCCGGTGCTAAGACAGTAAATTCTCGCTTTGTGAAAACACACATCCATTGTCAGCGAGTGTGTGAACCCGAGGTTTTGCAGACAGCAGGGCTATTAAACGCTGCTGTCAGAACAGCTTTATTTGACTGCATCAGCTTTTTGCAGATATGAGTGAAATGGAATTTACGACTGCTTGTGAGTGCCACCAGCACACTGCAGCCTGGGACTACAGAGCCAGGGCTGCTGCCACTGCCTTTCTGTGTGATCCCCTCCTTTCGGGCAGAGATACGGGGCACTTGACCGCCACACCAATTACACAAGATCAACTCCTGCAAAACAGAGACTTTGTCCAAGAAAAGACTAAGTTCTATATATCGTACAGAGATCTCTGTCTGTATCTACCTTATCTCTACAGAGACAGAGAGATCTGTGTTGGAATGACACCAGGAGAGAGCAGCAGCACCATCCAGGCCCCAATCCTGCAGCCCTGAATCATGTGAGTAGCTTTATTGAAGCCAACAGGCCTGCTCAGAATTGCCCCCCCTTCCCTCCCAATGCATCAAAGTCGGCCTGGAATCTTGAGTTGACTGAGGGGGAGAGAGCACCAGAATGCCATTGGGGAGGATGAGAGAGGTGGCAGATGACAAGGGATCGAGAGACGAGGAAAGCAGCAAGGGCAGGGGGACACAGGGAAGAAGGAAGAAGGAAACCAAGAGATGGAGTGGGGAGAGGAAGAACAGAGACAATGAAAGAGGCAAGAAATCCATCCTGCTACCCAGAAGCAGCCCCTTTGTCAGCTAGGCTGGAAATGCTGCCTACAGGGGATTCAGGTGAAGTGGAGGGAAGAGGAAGGAATGATGGGGCTAGAGTGGAGAAGCAATTTCCAGTCTCAACTCCCCACACATCTCTGTTAGATTAGACACTCACAGCCGATCCCGGTGGCTTTGTGGGAGAGGAGACAACACCTGTCTGCAAACGTTGCTGTGATCATTGGCCAGCGCCACTCAGATGTGGGACACGAGGGGACTGAATGTCTGAGGCACTGTCTGCCTTAAGCACAGGTAAAGCAAACAGCTGCCTGGGTGGGCCACTTCCCATACACCCTCCATCGCCCACACATTGGCCCAGGCTCCCGCTCCTGCAGCAGGCCAGAGGAGGAAGGAACAATATGCAGCCCGACACCCCTCTGACCGCCGGGCTGGAGGCAAGGCAGCTCAGGGCCTGACCCTCTGCTCCACAAGCCTGGGGCCCAGGAGACATCATCCCCTCCACTGGGAGCTCTGTTGTGAGGGCTTCCTGCTGATCAGGGGCCATTCTGGTTTCTCCCTCCCCTTAGAAGTAGTTGTCCCAGAGCCCACTGGCCTGAGACTCTGATGGGTCACAGTAACCTGGGCTTGCTCTTGACAGTGGGAGTTTGTTTTTTCCAGTAGTTTGTGGGGTCCCTTAGAGGGGCCATTTCCAGTCCCATTTTGCTCACTGCACAAGTCTAGAAAATTCTGCCCTCCAGTCTGGAGAGCTCGAAGGCAAACACTCTCTGCTCATCCTGAAAGGCCCCTGTTTGCAGGCTCTGTCCTCTGGCCTGAGCCTTCACCTCAGAACAATTAAAGAGGCTGGAATTTATTCTGCCATCACCATGTGATGATGAGATAACTGGCAAATTCATCATCTGCTGATGCCACATCCAGCCAGGAAGAGCCCAGAGCAGCACCACAGCCTGTAACATAGTAGTTTTGTCCCACAAGCCTAATACAACTCTTTGCCGCCCTACTCCAAAGTTCTCCTCCTTTCAGTGTTTTCCTCCAGGCTTCCTGCCCTGAGACAATTTTCAAAACCCAAGTGCATTAGCACGGCTGCGATATGGTGGCACTAACCACAGTGCTGAAAGAGACACAGATGTTCTGAGTGCAGACACGTCACAACTTCTTCAGGTCCCTGTAGAAAGGCAATACAGCTTGTCCCAGCCTGGGGATGAAGGTGACAATACTGCCTTAAGGCACAGTCTGACAGATCGAGGGCCGAGGGAGCAGTGTCTCTTGAGATCTTAGACTTAATCTATGCAACATTTTAAAGAGCAGCAAAATTAAAAAACAATTGACAAGCCTGCGTAGCGGTTAGTGCTCACATGTGGTTGCAATTTCAGGTCCCTTATCTGTGCACTGGAGCTAATATATCCCTTCCCCCATGGGGGCTCTACAGATGAGTCAGATAACATCTGCACAGGACTTTGAGCATACACAGTGCCATTTAGAGTCTAAGTGTGACTGTTATTGCTCAGAGATGGTCCTTGGCAAGTCTCCTCGGCAAGCAGATGGCAGAGACTATGGGGCCTTAAAAAACTCGGAGACCCACTTCTCCCATGGGATGGAATGAAAAGGAGAAACAAAGAGGGAGGGAGATGCTAAGGTAGAGGTTAGCATGACTAGGAGACAGACATACTGGAGCGTGGCCCATGTTCTGCAGCCCCATTGTCCAGACCTGTCCCCAAGGAGCAGGCTATGAAATCCCCATGCTGCAGAGCTGCATTTCCCCCACAGGGACAGCCAGTGCTCTGAGCCAGAGTGGCTTGGCACCTTCAACCACTGAGGATTTCATATCACCCACTGCTTAATCGTGGGTTCACATTTTGTGTCTGAATCAATAGGGCACCTGGGCCCTCCAGCAGGAGATGGAGTACACTACGCCCTGTTTACACAGCAGCAGCACCCCCAGGCATGGAGGAATGCATGTGCCAAAGAGCGAGAGAGAGAAATGCAGGGCAGGAAGCCCCCTCACTGAAGCTCCCAAGATGCTACCCAGAGAAGGAGAAGCCACAGATGTTACTTATTGCCAGCACTGCTAAAGGGCTTTGCCCCACTCCCCTATTACACCTGGAGCACTCTTTCTTCCTCTCAAATGATGAATGTTTCCAACGGAGGGGTCCTTCTCGTGCCATGTGGTGTCCTCACTATCCCTCAAGGAGTCACTTTTGTAGGGTTCAGGAGGAGCAGTCCTGGGATGGAGGGAACAAGCTCCAGAGAGATAATCCTCTCTGCACTCTTGATTGGGATTTGGCAACAAGTGAAGTAAAGATAGGGCCCTGCAGAATCTCCCCTGGGCTCAAACCAGCCTCAGTGACTGCTGGGACAGGAGTGTGGTTAGACACTTCTAGGTGGACTTCCAGCCCACTGGGGCAGGCTCAGTAAAGCTCCTCTCTGTTTACCATGAGACTGAGATTTTCCAAGCTGCCCCAGGGAACTGAAAATGTAGGTGAATTGGGCATTTGGATCCTTTAGGCAACTCTGAAAATCTCAGCCTCCATAGGAGCCTTGGTGTTTTTATTGCAGGTTTCTGGAGCTCTGGGACACAATGAAGGGCAGTCACTGGATCACCCTATGGGCTGGCCCTTCCAGGACAGCAGTCAGGCAATCACAAAAAGGGCACTGTTTACACACTGGGTTCCATTTGTTCAGAAGCCTCAGGAACGGTGCCCTCCCGGACATTCAGGAGTGCTAGGCTGCCCCCCAGGTGAGGGTGGCATATGTGCAAAGGAAGGTTTCTTGGTATCTCATACTCTGTATCTCAGGACATCCCATCTAGGAGGGGATATGCCCCCTTTAGCTGGCAGTCTGCTATGGGAGGATCCGTTTGCACACTGATTGCAAGGGCATATGGCTTTCTGCTGCGGCTGTCCACCCACAGCACCATGCATGGGAACATGGCTCTTATTTTTGCCTTTCCTTTTAACACTGTCATGTAGATTTCTGACAGGCTCAGGTATTCTCCTGGGAACCCAATCAAGCCCAGAATGACCTTACTGCATCCCACCACTCCCTGCTTCAAGGTCCTAAAAGAGTGGCTTGTCTTAAGACAGACAAAGGGGGAGAGAGACGCAGCCCTCCTCCTCCTCTCTCCAGCCTGCCTACACACAGCATAAAGTCCTTCTGGCTACAGCTAATGAAGCCAGCTGGCTGCTAGGAACCTATTCTTCCTCTCCTTCGGCAAGGCAGTTCCTGGATCGGCACAGATAGAAGAGTGTGTCCCAATTAGCCACCCATCCCCGGGTGAACACAGGGAACCGGCCCTTCAGGGCAAGACTCACGATGGGGAGAAGAGTGTCCAGTCACATTGGATTTTCATTTCTTTAACAGTGCCAGGCCAATGGGTGTGCAGTTTGTAACTCCCAGGCTGATGTACAGACAGTGTGGAGTGCAGCCCTACTGATTGCACAGGGCATCCCCCTCCCTCCAATGACCCCCGTGGATTGCACCGGGCATACCCCCCTCCCTATAGCCACCCCTATGGATTGCTCTCTGCACAGCAGCCCTATAGATAATGCATGGTGCAGCCCCTCCCGGCAGCAACCCTACAGTTGCAGTGGGTGTAGTCCCCCACCCGACCCCATGCATTGCCTGGGGCACCCCCTATTTGCAGTAGCCCTATGGATTAAATATCTCCCTCCACGAGCCATTGGGGACAGCCAGAAGGAAATAACGTCGTGACTTGGTAAGGCAGCAGCTGCATTCACCAGCTTAAACAAGAGTTGGCTGAAAATCTGCACCTTAAAGATCAAACTATGGATTCAACTCAAATGTTATTTATTTACATCTTAACATAAGGGTGTGAAAGCTGGAAGTCCACCAAAGGTACAGACATCTAAATGCCTTCCAACGCACCTGCCTCAGGAAAATGCTAGGTAGTAAAAGGGGCATGAACAAATGCTGTGATTCATCAGAGTTCCACAACACCTTCACTCCAGAGTTATCCAGAAAAAAAAATGGAAATATCTGGGACCTGCCTTAAAAGGGACGCCAGAGCAGGCTGCCATTGGACAGCTGGAGGGACATTAGAGAAAGGCAGAGAAAAAGAATCCCTCCCCCGAACAATACTCACTGGAACTTGACATAGAGGAGATGCAAAGAGCAGCCCAGAACAGACAGAGATGGGAAAGCCTTGTTCATTCCCTAGTGATATCCAATGGCACGTAAAGGATTCAGATTCCCTGCACACTGGGACACAGTCTCTCTGCAGCAGGCCTGAGGAGGCATGGGGCACTCCCTGCTTGCAGCTGCCCTATAGATTGCAGCAGCCCTGCGGACTTGATCACCTGGGCTCATCCCTCCCTATAGCTGCCCTGCAGGCTGTATGAGGAGCATCCCTCCCCCTTGCAGCACTGCTGCTATGCCACGTGCATGCTCCCTTCACAGCCCCTGGCCTTAGCACCGAAGAGTTAATATTTCATGCAGTACTTTTTATTGGGAGCTAAATCTCTCACTGGGAGTAGGGAGATTTTGGCCATCGTGCCGGGATTTTTAATCACATCCCAGCATTAATTTTAAAATGCCATTCCTCATCACAGAGACTCCTTCCTGTTTCCAGGAGGGAGGGAAGAAGGAAGAGGAGAGAGAAGGGTGTCGCATGCTCACAGATGGGGACTCCCACAGCCCCAGCCTCTTCATATATTGCTCTCTTCCCTCCTCTTTAACCTACTTAGGTATTTTATTTTTTTCCCCAGCTCCTCCAAATCCAATGGGGGATTTTTCTGATACCCAACAGCTCCCTCTGCTGGAAAATCGCAGCCTCACATGACATCAGTGAGGCAGAAAGGTGCTGTCTCAGCAGGAAGGCTTGAAGAAAAAGAGAAGGGCTCTTTTAAAAATAGCCTGTGAAAGGAGAAGGGGCGTTCTGGCTGCAGGCTGTCCTCGGGCAGCAGAGCAAGGGAATGAAAAAGAGAAGATGAAGCCCAGCTGACCCCTGGAGCCTGGTAACAGACAGGCAGCCAGCCTGGCTTCTGTGGCTAATTAACCCTGCTTTGGAGAAACCACAATTAATATCAGGGAGCGGTGAGCCCTGGTAGCTCAGTGACGGAGATTCACTCTCCCTTTGCTCCCCCGCACAGCCCATGTGAGGAATGGCGACCATCTGCTGCACACGTCTCAGAGGGGGAAGCCAATGTCACAAGCCTCCTTAGACAGCGAGCTGTTCCGTGGGGGAGCAGAGCTGGGATGGGGAGATGGGCTGCGTGGCCCAGCGGAGCTTTGCCCTCTCTGCGGTCTGTAATAGGTTTTTAAATGGCCACGCTCAGGTGGCCAGAAGAAACAAACATTACCAGACAGATAGCTGGGGCACAGCCCCCTCCCCAGCCTCTCAGCCCAGTGCAGCAGGAAGGACACTCACGCGGAGGCCACCTCCCTTACACCGCAGCCTTATTACCCGATTCTCAGATCTCCCCTGCTCGGAGGCCCCCACTCCAGAACAGGCCTTGTCTCTCCAGGAGCAGGCAGGCTCAGGAGTGGGGAAAGTGCTGTCTACAGCTCCTCAGACTCCTCCGTATACAAAAATTTATCCCATATCTTCCCCCCCAGGCTACAGACTTCCTGGTGGGCCTCACACCAGACACTGGCCCTTCTTCCAGGCCCTGAAGGAGTGACCAAAGTATTTCCCTTGGAGACTTTGAGCCCCAGCGTCCAGCACCAAGGGATCATACTCCAAATAGTCTGTTTATAGGCCTATGGGGCACAGGCACATACCCCAAACTGATGTTTTTTTAAAGGAGTTCCATCATATCCCAAAACAACCTGGCCTCTGCCACTTGTGCCCAGAAACACAAGATCAGTAGTTTTCCCTCAGACATCAAAGCCAATAATCCCATCGATAGTACATACTGGCAGACTCAGACAGGTAGTTTGCCACTGGGGAAGAAACACCCATTCTCGTTTTACACACCTGTGGTGTCTTCCCATCCAGTCCTACACAATGGTAGAGGACCCTAGTGGCCTGATTCTGATCTCACTTGCACCAGTTTGACGCTGGTAGAACTCCACTGGGCCCAGTTCTCACTCCCTGCACCTCACCACCCGAGGAAAGGGAGTACATAGCGGGTGTCAAACTCTGCTGATCTGCTTCCCCAGCCCTGTACGCTCACTGTGCACAGGTGTCAGCAACTCCACGAGGTGCAAGGCAGTGAGGAATCAGGCCCATTGACTTCAACGGAGTTAGTCCTGATTTACACCAGAGTGAGCGGGAGGAGAACAGATTCCTAGGTGCCTAGTTTGTCTCTTTGGATGGACACCAGGGCTTATAGAACTGGACGGCACAGGACCAAACTGCCACAGCCAGGCCTGTGGTGTTCTGGGCGTGACTTTCTGCTTCAGGGTCTGTCCACAGAACTGTGGAAGAGTCAACAGCCATGAGGCCAGAGATAGGAGAGCCTCGTACCTGAGCTAGCTAGGTGACATCTATATAGCCAGAGTGTGTCTACATGAGCTGCAACCACACCCTGTAATACCAGTATAGACAGGCCCTTGGAATGAGATTTGCAAAGGTGCGCAGCACTGGCTTCACTCTGCTCCCATTGAAGCCAATGGTAAAACTCTCCCACTGATGCCAGTGGGAGCAGAGTGAGGCCAATGCTTAATAGCTTCGGAAATCCCACCTTTTGCTAATGGGGGTTGTGTTTTCCATCCAGCGTCCTCCCCGGTGAGCATCACACAGGGAACGCAGCAGCCACCCTAGAGAGCACCTGTTCTACTCCCCAGCCAAACAGTCAGATCCCAAAGAATGAAAATTGGAGGCCCAACCATAGCTTCCCTGCAGGCATTTGAACAGAGCAGAGTCGAGCTTGTGCAAGAGGAATACAGAAAAGCTCTTGTCAAAAACCGTAGTGCCCACCGGCCCAATCAATCCCTCCATTGGACTGTAAAAGCATTACACGGGGATGAAATGGGCCTGCTGGGCTTATTGTCGCCCTCAGAGGTGTGCTCTGGGATCCCAGGGACACCAATGGGAGCTGCAGGTGTAGATCCAAGGAAAGGATTTGGCCAACTATATTTAACTGTTTAAAAATGCAGGTTATTTAAAGAATAGGGACCAGAGTCCCATACAAACAAAGCAATCAGAAGAAGAAAGATATTCCAAAGTTACTGCAAAAGAGCAAGATGAACGCTCTCCCCCCATCAAAGCACATAAATTGACAAAATGATCAGCATGGGGGTTGATTAAGAGAAGGAGGAGGCAATATTCAGCTACGCCCCTGCATTTACGATGTATAGACCAAACAAACAACCTTTAGCTATAGCAATCAGAGGCAATGTGAGAAATCCCTGTTATGCTAAGCATGGAAGTATTGTGGGGCAGCTAGTATCCGCAGAAGCATGCATGCTGACAGGACAAATGTAAAAGAGTAGGAGATATTGGGAATTCACAGCAGAGATTCACAGCAGAGAAATCTCCGACATCAGGGATCAGTTAGAAGGGTAAGAAAAGATACAGTCTCGTGAGCTAGATACTGATCTGTTCAGTAAATGTTTCTCTGGGCTTGGTTTTATAGCATTGTCCGTGATAATTCTGTTGCCTTCATGCATGCCTGTCAGCTCTGGTATGTTGTTCTCACTGCATTTCCAAGAGCGCATACACCAATGTGGTATATTCCATTGCAAATATCATTAACATAGACCAGAGCCCATCTCCACAACAGATATCCGATTGATTTGGAAATGGATCTGTTGCAGACACAGTACCCTTTCCCTCAGCCATGCAGGCCTGAACACTTAACAGCTCACATTCCCATGCACACAGGTTCCAGCTAGATACATATTGTCAGTATGAAACCATTAGGATGCCCATGACACACACAAGTCACTTTGGTAGTTTGGCGCTGCAGATCCATCCAGCAAGGCTATATTGTGCCCCAAGGAACAACGACCCGACACTGGCACTAATACTGGCAATGTTCCCATGTGGGCAGGGAAAATGGGCAGAGATGAGCTGTACCTGGTGCAGCATTAAAATGTTCACTTGTTGTGCTGCCTTTGGAGCACTAAGGGCTTACCCCCGAGAGGCCTGGAGCACACAACTTTCAGTGGGAGTTGTGTAGCTCAGCAGTCCCATTCAGGGTCAAGCTGTGAGACCTGCCCTCACCGTGGTTCCTTGTTTTGGGAATCATACGCCGACTCTTTCCCTAGGGTGCCTAGAAAGTGAGTCAGCCACGTGCACCACACTAGACACACACCCCACCCCCACGTGTATACCCCCACACCAAGACACTGAGGTGGAATGCCTTTTCTTGTAGCCCAGGCTCTTTGGGTGAAGTCCACCCCTGGGCAGAGAGCTAGCACAAAGGGCCACACAGCACTTAGGTTTCACCTGAGCCGTATTGTGAGGATTTAAGGCTTTGCACTGGCCCTCTGCACAGGGGTGGTATTTCACCCTTTTCAGGAGAGGGATGAATGTATCTCTCCTGCCACCAACCAGAGGAGATGAGCAGCCACCCTTAGGTGCAGGCTGAACATAAGAAAATAATTCCATCCGTCAGTTAACAAGCCTGCTCCCATTCAGATCAATGGCAAAACTTACAGTTTCCTTTGCGTAGCTGAGGACATCACAGGTGCCTGTAGCTGAGTGTTCTCCTGCAGCTCTGACAAAGGGAGATTGTCTTGCTGAAGACCCCATTTTCCCTAGAAGGGAGCTGATGAGCTGGTTGCGCTGTAAGCAAAGCACAGAGGAGCAGATGCTCAGCTGGTGTAAATTGCCATAGTTCCATTGAAGTCAGCGGAGTCTCTCCTAGACAGGAAGAGTGCCATGCTCCAGGGCTGCCAGGATCTGTCAACAAGGGGAAATCAACCAAAGTAGGAACCTATGTGACTTCAGAGAACTGGTTCCTTCTAGGCCAGAGAATAGCATGATGCCAGTGGTTTTCGTTTAATATCAGTCATGGGGCGCAGTAACCTCTCCTAGGCTGTGATTTTGGGAATAATAAGACTCAGTGTAAATAGCACTTTTCATGATCTAGCCTAACAATTTAGACAACACTCACCATAAAGTAAAGTAACTAGGATTATCCCCATTTTACAGATGGGGAAACGGAGGCAAGGCCCTATCTTCAAAATTAGGCGTGCACATTAGGCACACACACACACACACACACACACACACACACACACACACACACACACACACACCAGGTATTTGTGCACGACCTGGACATGCAAAAATTCATATACCTGCTTTTGGAAAGCTGTCACTGAGTGTCCAGCCCAGTGGTCACAGCAGCCACTCAGGGTTGGAGCCAGGCATTCCTGAGTCCCAGTCTGTGCTCATGGGACTATGAAGCTTCTCTGTCAACCAGGGAAGGGTCTCACCAAGGAAACAACATCTGTAAGGAAAAGTCAGGTGCTGGCCTGGAACTCGGATCTGCATTCAAATCTTGCCTCTGCCTCTGACACACTGTGTTGACCTTGAGCAAATCACTTAATGTCTCTGGGCCTGATCCCACTCCATTGAAGTCATAGCAGACTTGCTACTGAAGCAGAATCAAACCCTCTGTGCCTCGGTTTCCCCACAGGGCCAATGCTTACTTTGTCTTGTCCATTTAGTGTAGAAGCTGTTCAGGCAAGGACTATCTCTTATGATGTATATATATGGCACCTAGCACTATAGGAGCTTGGCTGAGCTACTAAACACTACCTTAATACAACAGTAATAATAGAAATAAACCAGGCTACACTTTGGTCCGGTATTACACTAGGATTTGCTAGCACCCACTACAGTTAAGCTTGTTAAACCTTTTTCCATTCTAACCCCATGTTAATGTGATTTCTGAAACACTCCTTTCTGGGCTGACATTTCCCAGACCTGGTTTCTTCCCAAAACGGAGAGTTTGTTTGGATCGTCTGAGCAAAACGTCTTCAGCTGTTTGTGAGTTACAGCACAATGGGGGGAGGGGGGTAATGCCACACACTTTCAGAGAAAAAACAAAAAAGCATTCAACTCAGGAAGCATGGCTGGAGCCTGAAACTTGGACAGGGTGAGCGTACAGCGAGAACTCTGTGCTTTCCTAAATTGGAAGCAAATTGGTTTTGATTTCACAAAGTTAGGCATGTATGAAAACTGCATACTTAGCATGCGCAAGAGTAAAGGCCTTTGTGAAGTCTTAACATTGCATTAGCATATTCTTTTCCATTTAATTAAGTAAGCGTTGCAAGTTGTTTTCCCGTTAATTATTTCAGCTACGGACATTATTTTCCCTTTTGGAAAGCAGAGTCTATTTCAGAGGGTTAATAATCCTGCTAGCTCTTCTCTCCCACAAATGCTCACTGATGTTGATAAGGTTCCACTGGCTTTTGTTAGACAGTAGGCTTCTAGTTCATTTATAATTGGAAACATCCTGTACCAAATGTCTCTAGACACACTGATATGATATCCCAGACGGTAATATTCTCTTTTCCCTCGATGTGTAATTTCACAAAAAGGCCCATTGACAGCTAGTGTTTAAAGAAAAAAAAATCTATGTATGCAGACACGTTAGGTGAGTGAAGTTGCTTCATATTAGGAATGGGTAAATCCATTCAGACGAAACAAGAAGCAAGAAGGAATGTGTCAAAGTGGAAGACTGGAATTTGGGACTGCCAGGCTCTACTCCCAGCTCTGCCGCTAATTTGCTATGGGACCTCTTAAACACCCCCTGACTCAGTTTCCCCATCTAAAATGGGGTCATTATTATTGGCTGTACTTCCCTCACATGGGTGTTGTGAGGATTAATTCGTTTTTGTTAAGTGTGATGAGTTCCTTAAAGGCCAGGTGCCATATACATGCAAAGGAGCAGTATTGTTAACTATTGACCACAGACTCTGCTCTCGCAGTGGGGATACAGCTACCTATGTTCCTGAACCAAGTTGAAACTATTCCTCCTCTTCTCAAAGATGTGTCTCTACAGCACTCAAAGGTGTGTTTTCAGCTTGCGCAGGCTTCAGAGCAGGTGAGGATCACATTTACATACCCAGGGAGACTGGGCAAGCTTGTACAGCCCATGTTGGGGCCCAGGCTGCCACGGTTTCGCTGCTATGTTTAGCTATAACTAGATTAAAGCTAGCATGGGTCTGTCTCCGCAAGTTGCAGTCACGCCTCTGATTCAGTGTGGACATACCCAAAGAAATGGGAAGAACAACAATGCAGAGCAGAAATACATTTACAGAGGAGAATTCTTTATGGAGCTGTATCTCCAGTCTCCTTTCCACATTTTTGCTTGCACAAGAGTGAATCTCTTTATGCAGCATGTGGCAATATAGGAGTGACGGGCAAAGCCCAGAGAGTTTGAAGATGCGGTCAGGCCTGAACAAGCATCCATATATTGGGATACTTTCCCAAAACGTATGCAAACATCTCAGGTCTGCAAAGCGGAGCTGGAAATCTCAGAAGAACAGGCCCCCTCCTGAGATTTCACTGAAATTTCTGGTACTTTCTTCCCGTTCCGGTGAGAACAGATTTTCTTCTATTTTGTTGCCGCCAGTCCTGGCTAGAACCAGGAAAGTCAGAGCTGTGTGAAATGGTTTCTTCTGAACAGCATACAGTGCACACAAACGCTAAAGAACTTTTGAGGAATCAAGAAGAAGAGACCTCACACTTTACATCTTCAAGCACTTCACACACACTTACTAAAGCTCACAGCCTCCCTGAGGGGTCGCTATTATTCTCCCAATTTTACAGATGGGGAAACTGAGGCACAGAGGCGTTTAGGCTGAGATTTGCAAAAAATGATCAGTGATTTGGGGTTTCTCAGTTGTGGGAGGGGGGATGATCTTGAGAGACCTTAACAGGGCCTGATTTTCAGAAAGTGCTGAGCACACCCCCTCTAAAAATCAGCCCCTTTGAAGCATTTGCGATAAGGCACTCAAAATCACTAGTTGCTTTGGGAAATCTTCACCTGTGTGGCTTGCCCCAAGGCCACACAACAAGTCAGCAAAGTAGATGGGATTTGAACTCAGGTGCCCTTATCCCATTACTCAGTCCTGTATCAGCATCTCTGCCCCAAAAGTGTGTTGGGTTTTGGGACCCTGCACACAGTTCTGAAATCCACACTGATTCGATTTGCCTTGTGACTTATACCCACTTCTGCCTCAACCCCCCACCCCACCCTGTGCTTATCCATCCACCCCTCGGTCTTCTCTTCTCTCCCTCACCTAACTGTTTGTCTTTCCATTAAACTCGTGTGCAGCCTAAGGTAAACATTAAGCCTGGGGCCCCACATGGGGTCAAAGGCTAGCATATGAATTTACTGCACTGTCTCTATTCCCCCCTGGGGAGCCTTTGCTGAGTCCTAATAAAGATATCTGAAACAAGATGCTAATGCTGGATTATCCGGGTAATCTCCCTGAGTTATTTCCTTGGCTTTCTTGGTTATAAATAATGAATTAGGCCTTTACTTATTATTTCTCCTGCCCTGTGGGGTCGCTGCGAGTCTCGGGAAAGAATACAGATTTAAGAATATTAGATCCATTTATTAATATCAATTTCTGCCAATGCCGCGTAAGGGATGTCGCTCTCTCAGCACTGGGCCTTCGATACAATGAAATGGCAGGATTGGTAACAGTCTGGATCTAATAGCTAAGAACTGGCCTGGGTCTCACTCACCATCCCCATAAATTGGATTTTAAAAGGCAGACGGGTGCATCGTAAGTAGAAATAGATTCAGGTGCCAGCTTTGATTTCATTCCTGTTCCTGAGTGTTTGTGAAATTAGAGTCTCCCCTGGCTTCCTCCAAACATCTGGCAGTGCAGTTTAGCCCCCATCTCAGGAACCCCCGTTACCCCCATACTGGGTCCCCAAAGCAGTGCTGCCAGTGCACCTTAACCATTTCACTGCTGCCTTCTACTCCTGCTACTGGTTTTTCTTTGTAGTGTAGACATATGCTCAGTCTCTTGAAGGTACCAGGCAGAGCTAAGTGCACTTATAGAATAATATTTCCTTTCCCTTTGTTTGTCCTGTCTGGTTGAACTGGAAGAACTTCCCAGCAAGAACTGTCAGTCTCTCACTGTGTTTGTACAGTGGCTCGGGCAGTGGAGCCCTGATCTCAAGTGGGGCCTCTCAGCTCTACCATCATCATAATAACAATATATTATTACCAAAAACTGCATCAACAATTGATAACCTCACGGATGCTTGAAGGCTATTCCCGGTATAATGAGATTACAATGGGCAGCCTAGCAGCTTTCTGAACCAATGAGAGAAATCCAGACATACTCTCAGTTAGTTAAAAAGGACACAGAGTTCCTCACAGGGGCAAGCCAAACCGGCTTAAGCCAGGTTTAAAAAATAAAAACCAATGTAAGAAGAGTGTACGTCTATACTTACCTCCACGTCCAGCGGTAAGCAATCGATCTTCTGGGATCGTGTCTTGTCTAGACGCGATAAATCGATCCCGGAAGTGCTCACCGTGGACGCTGGTACTCCTGCTCCACGAGAGGAGTACGCGGAGTCGACAGGGGAACCTGCCTGCCGCATCTGGACCCGCGGTAAGTTCGAACTAAGGTATTTCGACTTCAGCTACGTTATTCACGTAGCTGAAGTTGCGTATCTTAGTTTGAAGTGGGGGGTTAGTGTGGACCAGGCCAAAGTTTCACCAATAGAACTAAAGTCACCCTTCCAGTTAGTGCAGTTTTGTATAGACCAGACCTCACTCTAATTCCTACTGATGATGTCTTTCTGCTATCAACCAGGACCACAAATGGCACTTTTTACAGCCCTGGCTGAGTCCCCTTAGCGGATGGTCACCAGACTGTGTTAAATGGGCCCAGCATTTGTATCCCAAGTGTGCCCAAGCAACTGGGTCTGGACAGATTCCAAGCACTGGCTCTAGGTCTCTAGGGCACACTCCCAGGTGCAGACTCTCTGTCTGAAACCTTTCCTCGGGAGGTTGGGACCTTGCAGTCCAGTTGCCCTAGGCCCCAACCTCAAGACAAGTGCCAATCCTCCCAAGCCTGCCCAGTCACTTATGCATGGTCCCCCGCAGAGCTCCATCCTGGTTTACAGTGCAACTCTGGGGGGACATGTGGCAGGTAAAGTAAGGAACAGAGGCTTTGCGAAAGAGCTTCTCAACCACACCCACTTTACTCTCACAGAGCACAGGAGCATTACAGAGGCAGGGAAAACAATGCCTGAATGCAAGCCCCTCCTCAGAGTCCCCACCACTTCAGAGAGTCCTTCATGTTGGTCAGTGTCCTTGGGGGAAGACAGAGCCCCACCTGCCCCCACTCTTCCAGCTGCCCCCACTCTTCCAGCTGAGACTTCTGTTTCTGGTGATGGACTGGCTCTCTTGCTCAGCTTGTCACTTTTAAAAGCAGCCTTTGACACCTTAGTACTTGTGTCTCCTCTGCTGGAGATTTCCCAGGCTCCAAATCCCCAGCAGGATTGCTGGGGAAAGAGTTGAGTACAAGTTGATGGTTCTGCTAGGAAGCAACCCCATTGTTCTACCTGGGCAGAGCTATTCAGTGTTGTCAACTCTTTCATTGTGTTGTCATGCCTCTCCAGACACAACTTCTCACTACATTCCAGGCCCCTGCTATCAAGTTTTAATGTAATTCACGACTATTACAATCATAAATGCTATTCATAAAATAAAAAAGGAATTCATGAGCTGACAGAAACATATTCCCCAAACTGTCACAGCACAAACACACATCCTCTCGCCAGCTTCCAAAACCCTCCCTGGGCCATGGAAACGGAACTTCCCTCTCTCTCTTAGGGTACGTTTTATACTGGAGATGGAGGTATAATTCCCAGCTCAAGGAGACATACCCATGCTACCTTGCAAGGATGTGGAAAAAGCTAATGTACTCAATGATTTTTTTGCCTCTGTCTTCACGCACAAGGTCAGCTCCCAGATTGCTGCACTGGGCAGTACAGCATGGGGAGAAGGTGACCAACCCTCTGTGGAGAAAGAAGTGGTTCGGGACTATTTAGAAAAACTGGACGTGCACAAGTCCATGGGGCCGGATGCGCTGCATCCGAGGGTGCTAAAGGAGTTGGCGGGTGAGATTGCAGAGCCATTAGCCATTATTTTTGAAAACTCATGGCGATCAGGGGAGGTCCCAGATGACTGGAAAAAGGCTAATGTAGTGCCCATCTTTAAAAAAGGGAAGAAGGAGGATCCGGGGAACTACAGGCCAGTCAGCCTCACCTCAGTCCCTGGAAAAATCATGGAGCAGGTCCTCAAGGAATCAATTATGAAACATTTAGAGGAGAGGAAAGTGATCAGGAACAGTCAGCATGGATTCACGAAGGGGAAGTAGTGCCTGACTAACCTAATTGCCTTCTATGATGAGATAACTGGCTCTGTGGATGAGGGGAAAGCAGTGGATGTGTTATTCCTTGACTTTAGCAAAGTTTTTGATACGGTCTCCCACAGTATTCTTGCCGCCAAGTTAAAGAAGTATGGGCTGGATGAATGGACTGTAAGGTGGATAGAAAGCTGGCTAGATCGTCGGGCTCAACGGGTAGTGATCAATGGCTCCATGTCTAGTTGGCAGCCGGTTTCAAGCGGAGTGCCCCAAGGGTAGGTCCTGGGGCCGGTTTTGTTTAATATCTTTATTAATGATCTGGAGGATGGTGTGGACTGCACTCTCAGCAAGTTTGCAGATGACACTAAACTAGGAGGCGTGGTAGATACACTAGAGGGTAGGGATCGGATACAAAGGGACCTAGACAAATTAGAGGATTGGGCCGAAAAAAACCTGATGAGGTTCAACAAGGACAAGTGCAGAGTCCTGCACTTAGGACGGAAGAATCCCATGCACTGCTACAGACTAGGGACCGAATGGCTAGGTAGCAGTTCTGCAGAAAAGGACCTAGGGGTCACAGTGGACGAGAAGCTGGATATGAGTCAACAGTGTGCTCTTGTTGCCAAGAAGGCTAACGGCATTTTGGGCTGTATAAGTAGGGGCATTGCCAGCAGATCGAGGAACGTGATCGTTCCCCTTTATTTGACATTGGTGAGGCCTCATCTGGAATACTGTGTCCAGTTTTGGGCCCCACACTACAAGAAGGATGTGGAAAAATTGGAAAGAGTCCAGCGGAGGGCAACAAAAATGATTAGGGGTCTGGAGCACATGACTTATGAGGAGAGGCTGACCGAACTGGGATTGTTTAGTCTCCAGAAGAGAAGAATGAGGGGGGATTTGATAGCAGCCTTCAACTAGCTGAAGGGGGGTTCCAAAGAGGATGGATCTCGGCTGTTCTCAGTGGTGGCAGATGACAGAACAAGGAGCAATGGTCTCAAGTTGCAGTGGGGGAGGTCCAGGTTGGATATCAGGAAAAACTATTTCACTAGGAGGATGGTGAAACACTGGAATGCGTTACCTAGGGAGTTGGTGGAGTCTCCTTCCTTGGAGGTTTTTAAGGCCCGGCTTGACAAAGCCCTGGCTGGGATGATTTAGCTGGGAATTGGTCCTGCTTTGAGCAGGGGGTTGGACTAGATGACCTCTTGAGGTCCCTTCCAACTCTGATATTCTATGATTCTATGATTCTACCTCTGCTCGAGCTAACACACTAAAAATGGAAGTGTAACCATGGCAACATGAGTGGTGGGATGGACTACCCACCCTGAGTACAATCCCATCTGGAATCCCAGATGCATTCTCAGGCAGCTAGCCCACTCTGCCGTTCATGCCACCGTGGTTACACTTCTATTTCCAGCGTTCTGGCTCAATCAGAGCTAGTACAGGTGTGTCTACTGGAGCTGGGAATTTCACCACCATCTCCACTGGAGACATGCCCTTACAGCTGGTTCCCTCCAGGTCAAAGTTGAGGCACATCGTTGGGAGAGTGCAGGGGGAGCTAGTACAGCTGCAGCCAGTGCTGTCCCCCGCCCATGGATTCAGTCTCCAGAGAGGTCAGGCAGGCACCCAATCCCAGCGCCAAATGTTCGCTAACTAGCTTCTGAGAAAACGCCATAAGACGGCATGAAGAAATGCTGCCTTCTGACGTGCTGGAACAACGGCTCTGCCATGGCAATAGCCTGGCCTGCCCTAGGAGTCAGACAATCCCTGTTTTTAACAGAATTACAATGCAACAGGTTTCAAGATGCTTCTTGAACCTTCATAGTCTGAAGATATGATCTGTTTTCTTCCACTTGAATGTAGTTTCACACACACAGTGTCCCTCTTAACCCACTACCCCCTTTCCATTCGCATCATCACAACCATAGCTTCATTTGCAGTCGCAGCACCTTTAACTTGCAGGCAAAGAGGGGGCCATGAGTTAATAGCATTGAAGGCAGATCTAAAAGAATCAGGATGGGCACACCGCACATGAGCCCCCTTTGCAATAGGCAAATGAATAGTGACTGGAGTTCTTCTCCAACAGCAAAATCCCAGTGTAGATTTCAAATGCCTCCAGCATTTAGAGCCACATTCTCATTCATGCTATGAGAGCTCAGGAAGCTGAGATTGTGATAGGGCCCAGTTTTTGCCTGGCATCAGCTGGGACCAGGGATTGTGGATCTCCGATGTGCTTCATGCCCTTGAGAAATCTTCTGGGGCAATGGGAATGCCCGATCAGCTAGCATGCTGGAATCAGGAAATGAAACTCACTTCTTTTTGCTTTGCCTGTTGGCCTCTTGGTTTGCGTCTTTTGCCTCGTGCTAGCTGCTTTCAGCTCCCATGGGGGAACCCAGGCCCACCCTCCCCACCAGGTTCCAATATACGGCCCGATATAAGCAGCTAAGTCCTGCACCACCAAAGGGCTATTCTGCTGCCACACTGGATCACTTCCTCTTTCCCAACAGGTAACAGACATACATTAAATAACTGGAAATCACAAAGTCTCAGACCTTCTGAGAATCCTCAGTCTCTTCCCTTCGGGTTTGGCCCCATCTCTATAATCAGGCAACAGGGGGTGCAGATAGATCTATTCACCCCCACTGTCTGCTACCCTACTGGGTAGGCCTGCTCACTGGCCTTTTGAGCTCCTCCTCCAAGCCATGCATGCTTCACAGATGAGGCGGGGTTGGGCTACCTGGGTCCAGAGAAGCTGCTTAATCCCCTCCTTACTGCTGCAGGGTTTGTATACTCTGTCACAGGGCAAAAGAGGTGTGTTTGTCAGTGGAGCTAGCTTAACTCAATTAAGATCCCATTAATACCTGTGTGGATGCAATTTAATACCATTAGGAATGCGTGAGCTGGCTGCTGTGTGGTATGCTCCTGAGGTCTCCTGGGCAGCAGGAGGAACCAGCCGTTCAGAGGGAAGGTGGCACAAGAGAAAGAAAGAAAACTCTTCAGATCAACTCTGCGTGTCGGTGGCAGCCAATGAGAACATTTCAAAGCTGATGTTGGACTGCCAGAGCTAGGGAGGAACAAGAATCCTTGCTGCTGCTCCTGCTGAATGTTGTATAAACAGAGTAATCCCAGAGGCCCGTGAACAGCCTACCCCAGAGCTTAGACACACACAAGCAAGCAGCTGGCTGTCCATCCGCTCGGGAGAATGGAAAGCCTGAGCCTTGCAATACTTCTGAGGCAGTTAAAAAAGGGAGAGGAATTTCCTAGACGTGTGCTGAAAATGATGTGTGAAGGCTCAAGCTATGAGCCCATGTAGCCCACTACTCAGTGTGTGTTACACATCCCTGCTGTGCCTGATGCACAGAGCATGTGAGTCTGCTACAGCAACCAGCTATGGAGCCTGGCTCTTCAGCTCAGGCTGGAGTCACTTCTGCTTTTAGCCCTGGAGGGCTCCAGTTTAGTCCCCAGTGGGGTAGCTGAGATGGTGGCTGCCTCATCCATAACTTTCCCAGATTGCAGCTGTTGTGGGTTGGTTAAATCTCGTTATGGTTGGGCATTACCATCTGAGCCAACGCTAGCCATAAGCAGACTAACCAATTGCTTAGGGCCCAAAGTAGCTCAAGAGGCCCCCCCATTAATTATTAGTATGTACTGGGGGGGGATATTCTTGCGTAGGGCCCTCAATAGGCTAGTGCCAGCACTGGTTACCATCACCCTTCATTCAGGATTAATGCAAAGAAGTGATAGAAATAATGTATGCAGTGTTGTTGTAGCTTGTCAGTCCAGGATATTAGAGAGACAAGGTGGGTGAGGTAATAGAGCTCTGAGTAACCTTGAAAGCTTGTCTCTCTCACCAGCAGAAGTTGGTCCAATAAAAGATATTACCTCACCCTCCCTGTCTGACTGAATCAATAGCGGTCTCCAAACCCCAAACACAGGCACGAGTCTCTGCCCAGAACAAAGGCGAATGCAAGGCTGCCCAGACATAGGAACAACCTGGGCAGAGGGTTTTGCTGGGCATTGACCTGATGGGCAAGGTGAGGGGTAGGGTGTAAAAGAAGCAGGACTGGAGACAGCACACAGAGAGACACAGCCTGGACAAGCCTGGTGTATGACCCTGAGAAAACCCTAGGGAAGGGGCTTTGGGGTCTAGGGCTGGCTAAAGATGCTTGGAGCTGTAAGCAACGAAACAGTGCCCTATTGTTTGGTTCCTCTTGTGTCAACAGGCAACAGGACTTTGTACATTCCTTGAAAATAAACACAATTGCATCAAAGAAAATACCTGGCTGTAGCATCAATTTCTCCTCCTAATTGGAACAACCCACAACACCCTGACTTTGACTAGCTGCTTGGGTTAAAAGGGATAGGGAGCAGTCACAACTGTTCAGGTACAGAAACTGAGTGAACAAACGAAGGTACCTGCCAAGCTTGCTCTAGTCTCCATGGATATGTCGACATTGCAGTTAAAAACCTGCAGCTGGCCCATGCTAGCTGACTTGGACTCACGGGGCTCGGTCTAAGGGACTGTTTAATTGCAGTGTAGACATTCAGGCTTTGGCTGGAGCCCAGGCTCTAAGACCCTGCAAGGTGAGAAGGTCCCAGACCTCGGGCTGCAGCCCAAGCCAGAATTAAACAGCCCCTTAGACCGAGCCCCACAAGCCCAAGTCAGCTGGCATGGTCCAGCCACGGGTGTCTAATTGCAATGTAGACATACCCTATGACTTTCTCGGCTCTCACAAGCTATGCCAGGTCAGGTCTAGTCCAGGTGAAACTTCCAAAGAAAACCCAGGATGCTGGAAGGAGGTGGTATTGGCAATTGAGTTGGTGGCACTCCTCTTTCTGAGTCAGAACCCAATCAATGCATCCACATGGTGCTGGAGTGCTATCTATCAGATGCAACTGTGTTCCCAACCACTTTGTTGTGGTAATTAACAATGTCATTAAAAGGGTCATGGCACTTTTCACAAAAATAGGGATAGTAATTGTATCTTGGTAAAATTCCAAATTGGGTAGTGTAGTGAGTCGGTGTGGCTCCCCTCCTGCCCAGCAGAGGGAGCCCCCTTGCAGGCACCCGAGTGGGCAGAGCCACCGCCGCCTGTTCCCACCCCCGGGAAGTAAAGGGGCGGGATAGGAAGTATAAAAGCTGGCCGCCGGTGCTCACTCAGAGCCCAGCCGCCGCAGGGAGCAGACGTGCCGCCGGGAGCTCGCGGCCGGGAGACTTCTGAGACCCGAGACCGTTGCCCTAACTGGCCGGACCTGCCCCGAGCCCACTACGAGGAGGAGCCACAGAAGCCCCCCTGCACCCAGTATTGGGAGGAGCTGTTGGGCCTGCCTCGCACCAACTACGAAGGCGAGAAGCCCCCAGAGCCCCTCTGCCCCTGCTGTTATCCGGAGGAGCCACATGAGTCCCAGTGGCCGGATTTCCCCGAGGAGCTGCCGGACCTGCCCCCAAGCCCCGCACCAGAGGAGCCGATGCTGCTGGACTGGCCCGAACCCGGCATCACCAACGAGGTAGGCCCTGAGGCGGAACATGGAAGTAGCCCGGGGGTAGCCGACTCCGGTCAGGCTGTAGACACATGTGAGCCAATGTCAGTGTGTTTCAGTCAGGACACCCCATTGACCAGCAGCGGCAGTAACCGCTGCTAGGGCCCTGGGCTGGGACACAGTGGAGTGGGTGGGCCTGCGTCCCCCCCTGCTACCCCCACTCAAGGATGGCAGACTTCCCCCTCACCCGACGCTCAGGTATAGGGACCTGACCCCCTGAACATACTGCTTGTTTGCTCAGCCCCTGCACCAGAGGGCCTGAGCCCCTTAACTGACTGTTGCTCAGCCCCTGCACCAGAGGGCCTGAGCCGTGACTGTTTGTGCCCCGCCCTGATCCAGGACCTGGGCCTACCAAACAAACTGTTGTGTTGTTGCTCAGCCCCTGCAGCAGAGGCCCTTAACTGACTGTTTATTTGCTCAGGCCTGCCTGAGGGCCTGAGCTCCCTGAACTGTGGGCCACTCAGTCCTGCACCAAAGGGCCTGGGCGTTGACTGTCTGTGCTTGTAGTGAGTCGGTGTGGCTCCCCTCCGCCCAGGAGGGTCGAGCCCCGGCACAAACCTACTACAGGTAGTTATAGTCAGTCTATATAAATACCCCCTGCTGCTTCAACTGGCTGAAGTATTCTTCCCGTCCAGCCCTAAAGTGTTTTGTTGTGTTACCATGTTCCACCTCAAATGTGGCTGCAATTTAGTAGTGGTTGAAATGATTTCTGTATACATGGCTTATATGAAGGAATGAAAGTTACCTATATCAATGTGATATTAATTCATCATACTTTGTTCATTACAACCTGCAGTGACTTCTTCCCACCAGTTGGAGGTGCAATTTTAAATGAGAAGAGATGAGGAGCAAAATGGTGATTTTAAGAACCAAGTTTAGGTACCAAAGAGGAGTTCAATATGAGAAATTAGAGCAGCAAAGTGAAAGTTAAAAGCAGCGTTAAGGCACAGCATTACCATCTGTCACCAACTAGTCCTGCATCCTTTTCATACAGTGGCTGCTCCAATAAATTATTTACCAATTAATGCAATTATTAAAAAATGCAGAAAATTGCTCAGATTATATCTCTGAGCATTTAAAATCCTGACACTGGAAGACACAACCACATTAATAATAAAAAATAATATTAATATTTTGCTCTTTGCCAGCATTTTGCATCTGAGGATCTCAAAGCAATTTACTAATTTTAGCCAAGTGAGCATCACAATACCCCCACAAGGTAGGTAAGAGATGAAGTCCCTTCATTCACCACTGAAATGCAGATTCTTCTGGGGTAGAATGCAGCAGCTCTTTAACACAATGCAACACTAGCAAATGCATTATGGTAGGATGAGAAGGTGATTACAATTATTATTTAACATGTACATTGCGGTAGCGCCTAGAAGCTAATCAATCTGAGACACACACACCCCTCCTCATTCTCGGGGCTGCACAAACATACCGAAAATGATGATCCCTGCCCCAAAACCATGACATAAGAGGTGGATGAAACAAACAAGTGGGTTGGGGTTAGGAGTGGGGCAGACAAAACAAATAGGATGTGTGCAATTCTTAACTAATCGAGAGCCATAATCACAACTCAGCACCAGCTTGGCTGTTATTGGGGTGCACATTACTGTGTGCAGAATCTGTATGAAGAAAAGCTGAATTGTCTGGATTTGTGGTGCCTACATCTCCCCTCAGGGATGGACAGAGGCAGCTCCTTGGCATCCAGGGCCCAGACACAACAGAGAAGCAGGGTAGCAGGTGGCAGAATGGATGATTTGCTGTCAAGCAGCTGGCTTACACTCAGCCACTTCACTTGGGAGGCCGATCAAGGAGGCCTCAAGATCAGGAGGAAGACATAGGAGTCCAGTCCAGGTTAGATTCTGTTCAGGGAAGCCTGGAGTTGTGGTGCATCTAGGCCCCATTAAATAGCCACATGCCACTCCAGACTCCACCTCCTTCTGGATGGTGGAGTGGGTGAGAACATCCATGGTGACTGAGAGGGAGTAAAGAGCCAATGCTCCATCCAGGAAGGAGAGGGAGCTGCCCAGGCAGGAGATGAAGAGCCTCTGGTCTCTGGTGACGTATGCACACATAGAAACATTAGAGCTCAGTGACTGTCCTCCAGTGCCTCTCCATCTCCTCAGAGCTAAAGAAACCCTCCCACAACTTCCTTTCAAGCCCAAGAGCTCCAGCTCTCTGCCTACCTCTTCCCCCTTCTGTTCAAGACTAGGAAGGTGCTGGGATGCATTGTGACTGCACTGAACTCTGACCGGCAGGCAGGCCTGTGTCACAGAGAAGCCAGGGTTTGCTATTTGTTTGTCCTACTGGGAGATCCTCCCTTGTTTTTCTCTTACTCTCACACTAACACATGGGAGCTGCACAGATCTCAGGGAGTCTTGAAACATAGGGCATAGCAAATCTTCAAAAACAATGAGTTCCCAGGTAGACCGGAGGGGAAAATAGCAGGTCTGCTTAAAGGTTTATATTTATTCTTAAAAAATAACAACCTCTAGCTGTTAAGAATCTGCGTAAGCCAGTTAAACACACTTTATGAAACCTTACAACAATATTACCCTTTTACCGAAACAATCGCAAGAGCAATTTCACCTGTACTTACTGTCCAGTCAGCTGAGAACAAACAGCCAGGAGATTTATGTCTGAGTGGAAACATAATTTCTATTATCTCCAACATTAAACTTGGTGATGGAAATTCCCATGCCTGGAGTGCAAAATCAATTTCAATATCCAGAAGAGCAAGAAGTCAAATTGCAAGGCAGGACTCGGAGAGGACACTAATTTATGTAATAACCAGCCTGGTCCTTCTGACTGGGGGCGCCACTGGATTGTGCTAGGGGAAACCTGTTGGCTTTGGGATACATGGGACTCAGTGGGAAATAGACTGAAGGGCATAATCCTGCACCAGCAGGGGGTGGTAATGGACTATGAACTAGTTGGCCCTTTCCATAGTAATACTGGAATTGACCGAGTGGATCAGCTCCAAGGTCCATCTAGCCCAATATCCTGCTTCTCACCGTAGCCAGCACTTAGAGGTAGTTGTATGAAACTTCACAGCAGGCAGATGTGGGATTACCTGCCTGCCCCAAACCATGCTAATCCCTAATTAGAGATTGGCGTATTCCCTGAAGCATGAGGTTTTTAATCTCTTTCAAAGTTCTTTTTTTCCATGAAATGTTGTAACTCTGGATATTCGCCATCTAAATATCCAATCCCTCTTCCAATTCCAACCCTAATTGCCAGAGCCTACTATGGTAGCAAAGCCTGTCCACCCACCTGCCAGCCTGTGATGCCACAAGTCCTGACTGCAAGTATCTGTGCCAGGTTTTGCCTCTGGCTAAGAAGCAGCAACATGAAGTTTCAGGCCCTGAAATGGCTCTCCTGACAGTACCATCTTCAGAAGTGGGGAGTTGCTGGTAAGGACATCACAAGCCATGCTCCTGTATCCAGTAATTAAGAGTGCAACCTCATCAATAAATCTATGCCAGGGATTTCTAACCACCACCACCAAGCATTGTGCGGAAAGCAGCCATGCTAGTATTGCTAGCCACACATCAGTGTGTTGTAGCTAGCACCAACTAGCTAACTCCCAGTGTAAGTCAGACGACCACACACCCTTGTGCAGATAAAAGCCTCAATATCCATTACATTGACTTTACAAGCCTTTCCCTCCTAGTGGGAACTGTCATGTTTCAAGTTGCTCTTGTCCCACTGAGGATGAGGAGAAGCTGTTTCTGGGCTAACTTTGCCCTGTGTCGGAATCAGACAGGGAAACCTATCCATCCATTTGGATGGATTCCTTAGTTCTGACACTGTTCCCATGGGACAGTCATAATGAAGTTCCACGCATGAGTTCTGGGCCTCCAGTTAAGAGGGGGCCCCTTTCTGAGGTGAATGTGAGGGTTGGATGCAAATTCATAAAACTTGTGGAAAGGGGAAACACAAGGGACAGCAAAAATCTCCTGCAAGAGGCAGCAAAACTAAAAGTGCAGAATTCAGTGTGAAAATGTTCAAAAGCTGTGTAGTTTGTGTCATGATTACAGCTCAACACAAACATCAAGGACAACTGTGAGGCCTAAACCCCCAAGACCTTTGGATGGCCCTGCTCCTAGTTCCCCTCATGCTCATGCACATGCAGTAACTGAAAGCCAGTAGTACCAGAGAGAACAGGGAGAGACAGACTTCTGAGTGATCCTTTCTAATAGATTCGTCTTTTATCATGTTTTCATGACCTTTGTAAAAGGCAATTTACATTCTAATTGTCCTGTGAGCACCAGAGGAATCAATTAGTGACAAGAGATGCTAATTGTACAGAGGGGGAGGAGGCATTGCCAGACTCCTCTGCTCCAACCCAGGGTTAACAGCCCAGGGGATTCCTGGGATGGCTAGGGCTTTAATCAATCCTCCCTTTTTAATAGTTTCCATGTTGTGCTGCAGTTGTCAAGGTCCATTAGTCTTCTGGAGTGCTGGATGAGTCAGTGGTGTCCCCTCCTTCCCTGTACTCATTGAGCACACACAGATGCTCAGAAAGAAATGCCTTACACCACTGAGAAGCCAGACCCTACAAATTCCCTCTCCTTCCCCCACAGCTCCCTATATAGATACTTTTCTGCACCAAGAAACCCATTCAATGTTCATACTGGGGCACAGGCAGACACATCCTCCTTGCCCTCGTGCCCGTTGAGATCAGACTATCTCACCATGACAGGCCCACCATTGCTGGCACGTGAGATAGGTAAACCCAGTACTGTCATCCCAGAACCCAGCCAGAACCCTCCATGGAACTCTCAGCCAAGGGTACTCGTAGTTTATTACCATGGCATGGTAGCTGTTTCTGAATCTCCCTTTTGAAAGGCCAAGCCACGATCTAGCTATACACCCCATAGCCAAACCCATAGTGTGCACTTGCAAGAATGTGGAAACTTTATCTGAGCACAGAATCATAGAATCTGGAGTGTGAAAACAAATAACAACTAGATTGTCCATCCCCTCTTGAGGCAGGGACATCTTGGAGTAGAGAGAGTTCTCCATATGGCCATGGATGGAGTGACAGGATACACCTGTCTTTCAGTGGGTTACAGGGACCCCACACCATACTCAGAAAGTTTGGCTGGCTGGGAGGTAGTTATGCCAGTGGCCAGGGTCTCAGGAGCATGACACCTCACCAGTAACGCATACGTTGTGAAGGGCAGCGTCCAAGACAGGTGGATCCCGAGCAGAGACAGGCCTAGCAGCATTTCCTATGAAATGCCAGCACAGGTTATTATTGTCATTTAAATCCCCACACACTATCCCCTAAATCTAGCCAGTGACCCAAGAAGCAACTGCGTAACATGGGCCTCTGGGGCATCAGGGCTTCATCTGCTGCCACAAAAGCTCACGAGCTTTCTCTGCCCCCACGGCTACGATCCCCAGCAAAACACGAGAGAAAACATGTGCTCTCTTGAATCTCCTTTAAAAGGAAGTAACCATTGTGGAGGCACCAGTCAGGATTGCAGGGCTACAGCAGAGGTGGGTTTTAAAAGAACTTGACGTTTCCCCTCATTTTCTAAAATCCCTCCATCTCTGCCAGGCTCTAGTGGTCTGCTGCAGTCACTGGGTCAGGACACGGTATCTCTGCCCTCTCTTGCTCAGAATACCCCTTCTCTCCTGCGTTGCTCAGGGCACTCTCCTTTCCTCAGCCAGCAGACTGCCACTCCCTGTCTCCCCAGGGCCGGGTGGGAGTTATACATACCACCAGCCCCACTGCCCCATTCTGATGTGTGTCCAGCTTTTCCCTGACCAATTGCCCTTGAGAGCCATAGCGTCTCCTCATTCACTCTTTGCAGGCTGGTCACCTGGAATCGCTTCTCTGAACAACCCTCCCCCTGAAAGCAACCTTCCCTACAAACCAGAGTGGCTGGGTGCCACTCCCTCCAGAGCCTACCGCCCACCCCAAACAGGCCTCGCCATGCATTACCCAGAGGGGATTGTGAAGCGTGACGCAGCACCATGCCCCACACCTGCAGGACTGACCACTGCTTCTGTAGCACACCAAGCCCAGAACCCCAATCCTAAGCCTCCAGGTGGCAGCTTGTTGTGCTGCCTGCACACCCTCAGGCCACATTTCCCCTCACAGGGCAATCACCCTGAAGAGGGGTCTTCTCCTACTGCTGCACTGGCCACTCACAAGGTTTTAAGGCTACAACGTCCCCCTCCCTCATGCTGTTGGCGAGGGCCTGTTATCACTCCCCTGTCAAAGCCCAGGAGCATTTGGATGGGAGGGAGGCACTCACTGAGCCGAAGGGGGAAACATGTTGTGTGTCCATTCCAAAGCCATTGTGCACAGGCCTTTCCACCAGGTACCAGGCCAGTCAAAGCCCCTGGAGGCCTCTTAAGTCACCCTGCCCTGGCTGCCACAGCCTAAGCCACCAGCACGAATGAGAGGTGCAGAGCTCTGCTTTCCCCTCCCCCGCAAGCCAGGCCTCAGTACAGCAGCTGGTTTGAAGAACACCATCCCCGCCACACTAGCCTTTCACCTCCACAGTGAAATCCACCGGCAACTGGTGTGGGGGATGGGGGGCATTGTCACCTCCTCTCACAGCCTCTTCCCCAAAAGGCACCGGCTGCCAGCACCAACCGTCTCCACTCCCCTCGTGGGAAGGGAACGGGGTTTCACTGGCAGGTTTAATTACTCCTGACAGTTGACTGCAGCAAGGTGAACACTGCTCCTCAGCAAATATCTTTTCCCCAGCATTCTCCCCACGGACACAGGCTATTTTTAACTGTGCCACATTCTCTAATTGCCTCTCAAATAGGAGGCACAGGCCACTGTATGCCAGGAGAGAGGTAGCACAGCACCGGCATGCACCATCTCAGTGCCCATGGTAACGTTCTGTACCACATCATTCTGCCATTAGGGGTACACGCAAGGATGAAACGAGGGGGAGAGCCAACTGCCCCCCTTGGCCATAGATGCCAATCAGGTTTCAGGGCAGAGGTTGCAACAGACTTGAACCCCCTTGAGCCCTGTCCAGGCTTGAAGCCCTCTGGAGCTGCATCCTGCAGAGGTCAGCAGAGAAACACAGACAACCCAAGTCCCTCCCCAAGCTGGGCATCTTTGTGGTGCAGAGGTGTGCAGGATCATGCACTCCAGGCCCTGCCCGCACCCAGCTGTCCTGGCCCAGAATGGCCTGCTGAGCTTCTTCCGAGCTATGAGGGCAGCAGAGTCCGCAACAGAGCATCTGGAGTGATACAGGCCGCTGATCCAGCACAGGGATCCCTGACTCCAAGATGAGGACCCCGAGGTGGGAGAGATGGAAGGAGGCTGGACTAATGGGGTCTCCAGAAGATGATGGCCCCTACAATAGGAAGCCCCCCATACTTTTATGCAATGAGCTCCCGCATCATGCACTCGGCTGCAGGATGACCCTCCCACCCCCAAGTTAGCACCCTTTAGGAGAATTCTGGTTGTGCCCTTGGGCACAGGTATTCAGTAACCCGGCATGATAATTGCCATCTCTGGGGAGTCATGCTTTAACTACCCAGTCCAGAGGAAACGGGCATGGTGTGGCAGTGGCAAAGCTGGGAAGGAATTAAAACCAGGAATCCTGAATCCCACTTCCCTGGTCTAACCACTATACCTCTCTGCTTCCCAAAACTGGTAATAGAACCCCAGAGTCCTGACCTACTCTAACCATTGGTCCACACTGCTGCCTTCGTTTCCTACATCCCTAAGGACTCTGGGAGCCTCAGAACCGATGCTCCCTGACAGCATGACTGGAGCCAGGATTCCCAAGTCAGAGTCAGCCCCGTGTGTCAGTAAAACATCCTTTTTTTAGTGGGAATATATTGGCATGAGAAGAACCCCCCAATGGCAGAACTGTTTTCAGCATAAAGCCCTGGCTCTGAAGAGCCTTTTCCCTAGGGCAGATTTGTGAACATCGGCTTCCCCAAGTAAGGGAGAAGCAGCACATGGAATTGACCATGTTTTTAGAGGACCTGGGTAAATGCACTGGGAAGTTTCTTTCTGTGCTTCAGAGCTGGGCTTTGAAACAACTGCAGTAGTGATGGTCAGCAAAAAATCCAGGCCTGATTTTACACTGTAGGCAGAGCATGCTGGGATGACACTTAGGAGGTGCCACAAGGGTTGACATGTCAAGCGAGCCATGGTCCGGTTTGGGAGAAACACCTCGAGGTCTCCCAGTCCAGAGGAAGGAGAGCAGCTGGCAGCTGGCTTTACAGAGCCCAGTCACATGTCCAAAATCTTCCTATGCTCAGGGTTTAAACTAAGAGATCAAAAGGGCAGTGTGTAGCCAAAGACTGAGCATCGTTAAAAGGAGGGCAAATGCAATTTGCTCCTAACGTCATGAGCTCAAAGCCCCAAGCACTTCCTCCCTGTAGAACCTGAGCCAAAGACCACTGACATCAATGAGGAGCTTAACCATTGACTTCAATGGGCTATGGATTGGGCCCAAAACATGCTGGGGAATTAATAAATCCATGACAGCTGGCCCAAACCCTGCTACCTAGCAATCCCCACATTTAATGTTTGCAGCTGTGGTCTCTTCAACTCCCCCCACACACACAGCATTTCTCAGGTGGGTGACAAGCTATGACAGACGAGTCCAATAACTAGCAGCAGTGGCACGGCGTAGTGGATTGGCAAGGTGGCTGGTGTCAGAAGATCCTGGGCCTAGTCTCAGCTCTGTGTGCCTGTGGGCAGGTTAAAAGGGAGGGTAACAATTTACCTGCCTTTGTAAAGTGCCACGAGGAATGAAAGTCCCTATGTGGCCTCTGCTTTCAGAGCAAGCTCTGTAAGGATGATTATAAAGATATAGTCCCCTCTTGTATACTTTAAGAATGAGACTTGTTTGTTCATTAACTCGAGGTTCCCAGGAAACCTGGGACATACCCTGCAGTTTCATTAAAAACACTCGTATGGGAGGAAGAGTTCTGAGGACCAAAGGACTCAATTGATCTCCAGATCATGCTAGAGGGAGCTATGTCCCAGCTCAGAGCGGTGGTCATGGGATGGCGTGAGCGGAGAGAACATGAGGTGGGGTCAGTGTTGAGACTTGACAGCACAGAAGGTCAGCAGGAGGCCTGGAACCAGCACACAGCAGTAATTGCGGAGCTGTCCACCCCCCAGGAATCCTAGTGCTTTATGCTGGAGTAATGGATTTCTGTGGCCCAGGAAGGAATAAAAGCTGGTGAGTGTAAACTGCAATCCACAGTAGGTCCTCTCCTCCCTCCCCTCTCCAGCCGGCCCTGCTGAGCTGCTGCATTCTTTACCCCAGCACCAGAACAATGCCGGCTTCACTCCCACCACCTGCATGAACCAGAATTAGCTATTTCTCTGCTCATGCTCTGCCCAACGCATCTGGAAAGCCCTGCTTGAATTTCCATTAAAAATAATAATACACTTCGTTCTGCTTCACGAGGCCCATTGCTCACCTGCCCACATTCTCTCTCAGACGCCACTAAGTGCCTTCTCTTTCACCAGCGTAATCACTTCACACTCTCCTTTCTGCAGTCCGGTATTTGCCTGATTGTGGACACCTTTTACTGCTGAGATTTATAAAACCATTCAGGTAGAGACGGGTCGGAAAACGGGACCAGGTGTCTGTGCCGTGGGTTCATTACGTGGTCCCCGAGTTACAGAGCTGGGGCTGGGATCAGCATTCTGGGGTGCTCCCTAGTGCCCTCATGTTATTTAGGATTAGTAGCATTATGGCAACCCTAAAATCAGGGCCCTTTTGTGCCAGACGCTAGATGCACACATGGGGGAAACACTCCCTGCCCCAGAGAGCTCCCAAGCTAACTAAACAAGACAAAGGGTGAGAAGGGAAACAGCAGCGCAGTGGCTTTCCTGAGGTTACACAGCAGGTCAGGTCAGAACCAGGACTATTACTCACCTCTCCACAACACGATGCCTCCCTAGTACTGAGTCAGGTTGTGAGCAAGGGCTGCAGGCCAAAGTTGTAGGGTTTATTATTTTGTCCCCATGGTACAGAACCCAAACGTGGGAGGGGAGGTGCTTTATTCTTTCCTGGCAGAGCTGGGGGGGCTGAGCTGGTTCTGGTCCAGTATTTCTTCCTGTGGCTTTGATGCTCTAATCTAAAATGAGCATACAACTAAACCTATCCTTTCATAACTGAACCAGAGCCAAAAGCCATCAAAAGACTTATGGCTGCACCAAATAAAGAAGGAGGGGTCTCTACTCATGGTCAGACTCGCCCAAGCATCAGATCCTCATGTCAAGAAAGGCTGATTGAGAAGAGAAACTCACCCTGAAGCATGGGACTTCCTTCCACCTCTTCTGCCTGGCTTCCAAGAGAGATGGGACAAGGTGTTTTCCTTCTCTTCTCTTTCTGCTTTATTTGCTCAGTACTGTACAACTGTTACCTACATCACTTGCTCAGTACAGCCTTCACTGCCTGGCACATGCAAGACAAAGCAAGAGGAGCTCTGCCTCCGATAAAACCCAACATGCAGCTGTGCATTCAGACTGTGTACCTGCAAGTGCAGATCACTGTTGTGTGCACTCAGCTAACTGTTAGAGGGGCTGTAACAAGCTGCCGGAGAAAGCCATTTGCAATGCACAAGTTCTATAGGTCCTACATAGCCCAAGAAATATACTATATATTCTTAAGCCTCATGTACTGCTTTAACTATTAGCTATTTACGTATATACTGACACAGAGCGCTCTAGTAACACTGCCTGCTTTTGCATGTACAGTTATCTCTTTGCACTCAAGTGCATGTACATAGTGGGTGTGACTCAGGGTCCTGATTTCAAAATTCTGACTCTAAATATAAAACGCATCCCCGAATTTAACCAGAAAACTGCCACCCTGAAAGAAATGTGAAGCATCCTCCAAACTATGTTGTTATTTTTAACAAGCCCATCACTGTGGTATCTGAGTGCAATATCCCTGATTCCAGTAAAGAGAACACTGCTTAATTGGCAACACAGCTTCTCCCCAATGCCTTCCTGATCCTTTCTGTGAGAAAGCTGCTTTTTCTCTCCCCTTGTTTCTGGTAGAACACCAATATCAAACCAAAGCCCAGTGGGTCCCTACATGGCAGCTCTGGACACCATGCAACAACAGCAAAACTGCACTGCAACTGCTGACCAGCAGCTGTAGTGCTAAGGGTCTACATCACAGCAGCCACACCCCAAGCCCCTGATTGGCTGGACAGGCAGCATTCCCACTGAATACCTGGACTATATAAAGACCACAACAAGAAGAGGAAGCTGTCTGAGCAACAGGCTGTTGCCTGCTAGTGGCTGCCTAGACCGTCTTGCCTTGACTGACCCTGCCACCTCGCCTACTTATCCTACCAATCCAGCCCCTTGGTTTGGATTTTCCAGCTCCCGATCTCCTGTGGGAACGCCAACCATTACCTGGGACTGCCTCGCATACTGAATGATCTCCCAGCTACCAGACCACCTGTTCACCACTTGACCACTGCTCTGGACTGCCCCTAGCCCACTTCAGCCACTGGGCATTACAGTTTCATGTTCCCCTGTAATATTGGTGAAAAGGGCCTTTTACAGGGCAAAACCCATAGATCCTCACTCCCAGACCCACTACCTTCTCAGTCCAGGCACAAACTGAGCAGGGCTATTGAAAACAGGGCATTCATTAAGAGCAGCAACCGTTTGTCGTCGTCCGCTGGAATCTTCTCAGTGGAGGCGCCTAGCACACAGCAGCTGCACCTTCAGCTGAGCTCTGTGAGACTGGGACCTTGCTCCTCTGCTCTTATTAAAGTGATCCCATCCAGGAGGAGAGAGGCCTGAACACACATAGCTAATGGACTTGCCTGTGAAAACAGACAAAATTCCAGGGCTCGGAGTCTAATGCCTCTTAGACCAGAGAGATGTTGGTGGAAAGAAAGAGGCTGAGAGTTGCTGAAAAATGAAGAGCAATTGTGCGAGTTGGGTTAAAAAGAAAGGGGAAGGAGGAGGGCAGCCAGCAAGAAAGGTATTTCCTTTGCCAAGCAGGAACTTTAAATTGATTAGCTTCAAGTGGCCTGAAATGAACGTTGACACCAATTTAACTTAAGAGCCACAGTTATTTTTCAAAGTCATTTTCTCCGGCTGCCAGGAAATGCTGCCGCATTTGTAAATTGAAAAAAAATATTATCAATTTCCAAGCAGCAGAAGTGCAGCCAGTCTTCCCATGGCCCATTCTGGCATTGACCATGCCAGTACTGGGTTTATATAGCCTGGCAGCAGGAATCCTGCCAGCACCAGGTCCTACAGCCCAGTCCAGCACTGACCATGATGATACCAGTGTCACATATGCTGGCAACAGAAACCCTACCAGCATGGAATCCCCTTAGACCAGTCTGGCACTAACCATGCTGGTACCGGGGCCCCATAGCACTGAGGCTGCTCCACCTTATAGCATGGGCTGGGCTGGCGCCTGAAGAATCTCAGAATGAAGGAAGGCTCAGAGCCAACCACTACCATTCCTGTCACAGGCAGAGGGAGAGACTAACTGAGAGTGGGGCCACTGTGCCTTAAAGGAAATAACGATGCTAAACAAATAGATACAAGCATCTGAAATTTGTTAGTCTCTAAGGTGCCACAAGTACTCCTGTTCTTTTTAAGCATCTGTGAATAAGCCATGTGATTAGAGAGTGAAAAGCTATACTTACTGGGCCAATTCCTGGCTGCCATTCCACTCACTCAGCATTTGTCAACTGCAGGGGGAAGGATGCATGTGTGCAGCTGTGACAGATGGCCCAGGATTTATGAGCTGGTATTGCATTTCTGAGAGTCCATTTATGACAATCTATGTACTGTCTCTGTGAGTAAACCCACCAGCTCACACAGAGGAGAAGTGAGCCGGTGATTGACTGGGGACTAGAAGAAGTGTTATGTTTCCCATGCACAAAGAGCCACCTCAGAGTTTCTGTCCTTAGATTAAAGGAAAACACCATCTTGGTTGACACCAGAGTGGAAAAAATGCGTCTCTCCAGCTTGAGCTAAACAGCCAGGATCTGTAGCTGGGTGCTGTCACTAAATCATCCTCTTTGGATTGGACACAGGGGGACACAACACACACTGACCGGTGGGTTGCAGAAAAGCAAAAGAAAGAGAGAGAGCACAGTGGGTGCCTGCACTGCATCAGGTTGAGCTGAATACAAAATGGCAGCTGCCGCCAGTGTAACCCACACACTTCCTGGGTGTGGTGTTCTGGCCCATCTAGTGGCACCAAGACCACAGAGAGAGAGAGAGATTAATGAGTTTGCTCTACAAGCAGTTGGCTTTTAGTTCATGTGGTAGAGGCTCATGCACTAAGCTCCAGAGATCCCAACTTCAATCCCACCCGCTGACAACCTGGGTCTGTTGACGTTACAAGTAGGGGCTTGTCCGGGATTTCAACTGGAAAGTCTCTGAAGCTTGGGATGCACTTCCTCAGCTAGGGGAAGTATGTAATCCACACACCTCCTGGGTGTGGTGTTCTGGCCCATCTAGTGGCACCGAGACCACTTAGAGAGAAAGATTGAGTCTGCTCTACAGCCTTAGCTAACAGCCATATGGCTTTTAGCTCATGCACTAAGCTCCAGAGGTCCCAGGTTCGATCCTGCCTGCCGACGACCAGGGTCTGTCAGTGTTACACCAGCAGATGCCTGTTAGTATAAAGATGCAGCAATAAGAGAGACACAGCTCCAGCAAGGTGTCCAGATGGCCACACAGGAGGGAGTCCTGGAGAATGGACAAAGGGCTGGGCTGGGCTAGACCCTTTCTGGAAGCAGAGAGAGAGAATTTTTTGGGAAGAATAGGGAAAGCAAACTCCATGAACCTGGAGAGGGAGAAGGACCTGAATGAAGGGGTCATGCCTCAGCTGTAAGGATACTGCCACCAAACTTTACCGTGTGTAACTTATGTTTCCCAACACGTAGTAGCAGAGTTTCCCAGAGCTGCATTTACATGAGAATAAGAGTAAAAGGCTTTCTGTATTGGTGTGTGTATCCTTCTCGCCTTAAAGAAATGGTACATTGTTTAACTGCCACTATAATTGGCCTTGCTCCATCAATTTGGCAGTTATTGACACGTGTCACTAGAAATCAAGGAGCCTTTACTCTCTGGAGAGGAAGGGCAAGGAGTTGAGGAGCACCAACCCATGGCTGTAAAAAGTGTGGGGAGGGTATTGCGTGGGGGGCTGGGGAGGGGGCAGGATTCTGTCCTATGTCCATAGATGGGCTGAATATTAGCACAGCTGGCACCCACTAGCTTTAGAGGTACCAGGGTATGTTGACCTGTTACAGCAACTGAAGGCATAATTTGACACATTAGCTCTAGTCTGACTGAGTCAATGGGAGCATGACAACAAATCTGTGTATACCTTCACGGTAGAGCTAGTTGGAAACCAGTAAGTATTTTCCATCCTATGTTCAAAATAAACATAAAACTTCCATTTTTTCCAAAATCTTTTTGTGAACATTTTCCATTTTTTCTATCCAAACCCCCTAAATGTTTCAGTTTTTGATAAACTAATTTTTTCCTATTTTCAGTTTTTCATTAAACAAACAGAAGAGTTTGAATAAAACAAAAAAAATTCCACACAAAAAAATTGGTTTAGAAAGAAAGGCCATTTGTCACCCCAGGACAGTTTCAATGGGGAATTTTTGACCAGCTCTAATTCAAGATAACAATACAAATGAAAGAAAGGAAATTATTCACAGGCCCAGAAGATGAAGAACGAAGAAAAATGGCTTCAGGCTCACAGAAGGAAACATATAAGTCAGGTAACAGGAAGGGAGTTTGAATGGTAAAAGTAACTGGGCACTGGATTGAGGTGCTATTGTTGCAAGGAATGGCTAAATAAGACAGTTGTGGGGCTAGTACAGAAAGGAGCTCTACAAAATGGTGGAGCTCAAATTGCATGGCTTAAATGGTCTGTCCTGGCCTGACTTCCCAGGATGGATTTTGTGAAAGGTAAGTAAAGTAAAAAGATAATATGCTTGGTCAGAAGTAGCAAGCACAGTAACTTTTAAGCCCCTAATTAAACCAACTCAGGCTGTGTAACACCCAAATCAGTTCCAAGATCAATATTTCTATTCATTTACAAGCATAACGAGGTGAGAGAGGCAAACAAAGTAAATAATTAACTCATTTGCAGCTTTTTTAAACAGAAAGAGTCATTTTAATCTCCTGGGTAATTAGCTATGCAGTTGACATCAGTCACAGCTGCAGCAATTATTTAAAGTATTTGATTAATATATCTGGGGGGGGGGGAATAGAGTTATGCCAAACTATACTGGGTGCACAGGCCTATCAGCTAATCAGCCAACCCATGGGTATTTGTCTTCAGAAATGTGGCATCCTTTCTGTCGTGGATATGGTGACAAATCTTTGGCTGCATGCATATAAACAGGAGGATGATTCACATCTGAGACATGGAGAATAGAATCCACAACCTTCTGCTCTGTAAACATAGGCTTTTACTGTTTAAACTAAAGAAGAATCTCCATTAACGCTGGACTAATTGTATTGTTCCTTACATCCTGTGGACCTCCACACCCACTAGAGGGCAACAATTGCACACATTCTGCTGGTCTGACAATCCATCCAGAAGAGGGTAGAGAAACTAACACATTACAGTGTGGATGACCTCAGGCTAGAGTGGCTATATGCAGTGGTGCAAGTAGGGTGGTACGGTCCGGTACACTGTACCAGTAAGATATTTATAGCTGGTACTCCGTACCAGGAAGACACAGGAGGAGCAGAACGTGGGGTCGCCTGGTGGCCCCACGCTGGCAGCTCCTCCAGCGCAACTGTACCACCCCAGCCCCACCCCGAGCTCCTCCACACAACTGCGTGCCGGCATCTCCTGTCAGGGTCTGTACCACAGCCCCGCCAGAGGACAGGGCTGGGTGGTCGGGGCTGTAGGCAGTACAGCTGCGCCAGAGGAGCTGCTGGTGTGGGGCCACCAAGCGCCCCCATGTTCTGCTCCTTTTGCCACTGTGGTTCCTGGGAGAGCCCTGTGGTTCAGAAGTCTCCAGCACAGTGGGAGGAGGCTCCCCCCCCCGCAGGTAATGTGGGATGGATCCTCGAGAGGGGATGGGGAGAGCGTGGGGGCTCTAGGCTGGGGGCGGGGCAGGAAGGAGTCACATGGGGAGGTCACGTACTCCCCCTTTATGTCCCTCCCATGAGTGCAGCGTACTGGTAAGAAATGAATTCTATTTGCACCACTGGCTATATGCTAATAGAATCATAACTCAAAGATACAAGTACCATTTGGATAAAAGGACAAAGGTGAACCTTTACCTGGAACATGATTTGAACCATGATTTTCTTTTTAGAAGTTCACACTAGAGAAATTCATACTTTTTTTTTTGTAAGACACTGTCCAAGTATGTGCCACATCCCTCCTAGTAGTTGATCCATTTTACTACTGTTGCCAGCTATCAGAGTTACTCTGGCAGCAGTAGTAGCCTGTTGTCCTGTGAGTGAACTGGACTGTAGTGGTGAACACAATACATTTTTGCCAGTGTGTTACATATTTATTAGAGCTGTCCGGAAACCAGAATTTTCATTCCATGAGAAATTGTGACATTTGAAAAATTGTTTTTTTGTTCCAAATCAGAATAAAAAGCCAAAATTTCCAAATTTCCAACAAAATAAAATTTCTAAAAAATTTAAGTTTGGAATTGTTTTGTTTCATTGCAATAATGTCACAACATTACATACTAAATATAATTAGATAATGTAATATTTAAAATTAATATTTTATGTAATATAAAAGCATAAATGAAATTAATCAAAATGGTAGTCAAAACAAAACATTTCTACTTTATCAAAATGAAATGTTTCAACATTATCTAAATAAAATAAGAAAGTCAAAACTAATTGTTTTGACTTTCTGTCATTGAAAGTTTCATCAAAATCAACACATTCCTGTGAAACATTTCGATTTTCACACGGCTGCCTTTTCCCACAGAAAGCTATTCTGTCAACATTTTTTCAACCATCTCTAATATTTGTCATGTGCCTCTTCATTTCCTAGTTTCAGAAAGGCTTAGACATTCTTAGATATCATGAATAAAGATTATTCCCATAAAAAGAACAGGAGTACTTGTGGCACCTTAGAGACTAACAAATTTATTAGAGCATTAGTCTCTAAGGTACCACAAGTACTCCTGTTCTTTTTGCGGATACAGACTAACATGGCTGCTACTCTGAAACCTGTGATTATTCTCATGTTATTTCTGAGCTTTCTGAGATCAAGAAGTTTTAGAAATCTCACAAGAATCCCCGATCTTGCTAGATTTCCAACTCAACTATAGACCAAAGACCCTTGGATAGGTTACATTAAGCAGCCAAACTTTTGGATAATTACCCAAACCAAATAGTAGAATCTTTTGGAGATGCCCACCGTGACCAGCATACAAATTGTATTGAATTGAGATTCATTCAGATGTGGTTTAGTCCTGGACTATATTGCTGGTTTCAAATATGTAAATATCAATTCACAAAACAAACTTGGTTGTGCTTACATATAAACTGAAATGCAGCACCAGATGCTTATACAGTCTATCACAACAGCTCAAACATTTAAAAAGAATGCAAATGACAAGGGCACTGGGCAGGTATATTTTTTTAAAATCCCTTACTGAAACACTCCGATGTTACTGATCATTATTTCTTGGGGTTTTATAGCCCCCAATCTGACACTTTGTATGCTCCACACAAACTAAACTAATGCTTTTTAATACAAAAATTAAGACCAATCACCTAGTTGTGGGACTGCCACTACTTCCACAGAAAAAGAAGCCTGTCAAATGATCACAGTAATAAAATGCCCAGATTAAACTACTTGTGTCAACCTGCTAGTCTCCTCCTCCCTGCACACCTGTGAGAAAAGGAGGGCTTTGGAGTGTGCACAGCAGGGTAACCACTCCAGCCTCTGGCACGGTGAGAAGAGAGGGAATTCCAAAGCCCTTTGCAGAAAATGTCCTACCCGCAGCCCCTTCTCATTTAAACCAAGGGGTTCTAATTCAAGTCCTTCTCCTGACTGCAAATGCAGGGGTGTCTCCTGGGGAGAAAGGCAGTCGGTGTCTGAGATAACCTGGTACATGCATCCTTATGGTAACACTAACTACTGTGACTCTGCCCCTGGGTATTAGTCTGTTGCTCAAATGGCATATTTCCTACATCTGGCATGTAAAATTCCTTGATATTGAAGAACGTCCCGTTTTGATTTAAATTAATGCATTTATTTCCAAATGTGAGCCCATAAGTTAAACAAACGCATTTCTCTCTGTGAACATGAAAGCATTGTTTTGTCACAGATGTACAGTATAATACATTTATTTTCTCAATTGTTTTGTGTTTGTAAGGCATTTCTAGTTATTTGGATGGGTTTGTAAGGGTGAGGCAAATTGCTCTGTGGGGCTCTATTCAGAGAACATAATATTCCCACAAAGGCACCATAATTCTGCATGCAGCAACTCAAACCACTAAGACATTGTAGCAGCTGGCAGGGTGCATACAGTTAGCATTATCTAAACCAGTGTGACAACTCCACTCCAGAACCACTCAGACCCATAAATTAATGATGTGTGTACATTGATTAACCCTCTAAGGCCCTACCTGCATTATAATGTTTAACCACCGTACAGTTACTTTATCTCTTTACAAGGAAAACAACTCAATTTGTGTCCATACAGAAACTTTTCTGCCATCGCCACCGTGTCTACATGTCCACATCTAAGAGCACCTAACCTTGTTTGTACCAGTGCATTCTGGGAAAATCTGAGCAGCCCCTCAGCTGGAGATAGAGTGCACAGAGAGGGCCATCAGTGACAGGTCAGACAATGCACTCTGGGGTGTCCTACCACCCAGGAAGCTGGGAGGAAGGAGACCCAGCCAAACCAGTTACATAAACATGGCTCACTGGGGTGCTGTCACACTGCAAAAAAAAAACCAGTGTGCTGAACTGGATCTATACTCATCTTCCTTGCCTATCCTTTTGCTCAATTAACCCCCCTCTTTGAATCCCTCCTCCGGCTTCCCAGCTGGTATCATATCAAACCTAAGCTTCTTGTCACCTTGTCCAGCGTGCTATATAACTCCATCCCCTCCTCTCCGCCACCGCTTCCACCCGCCTCACACAATCACTTCCCTGCAGCCCCCCTTCCATGCCTGGTTCAACTTTCCTGGGCTCATTTGCCCATATTTAAGTCCCTCGAGAGACCCACCTCTGTGATGAATTGTCTGTTCCCCTCATCTCTGTCTACTTCTTCGACCTTAGATTGTGAGTTCCTTGGAGCAGGGACAATTCTTCCTAAGTGTCTGGAAAGTTCAAATAAATAATAACCAATTATTTGACAAATAGATAATAACCAATTATAACCATGGTTGGCAGCCACGGTCACTAACCAAGCATTAACTATGTGGTGTGTGGATGCAAACTAATTGTTTATGTGCTAGAATTAACCCTGGGTATTATGGGGCATGGAGGTTGGTTAGAATAGGATTGCTATCTTTCATGCATTTCTTGGTTTCAGACATAACCAAAAGCACCAAAATACCAGACTTATTCTCATGGTATTTCTGACCTTAGGGAGCTAGTAAATACCAGAGATGGTGGGAGATAGACAATCCTCAGGAGACTGCCAACCAACCTGATGTTTACCCTGGGAGAAGCTTGGGTTGATTCAGCTAGAGCTGCAGAGAAGCATTCAAACTTTTGCCAGCCTCTCTTAACTGAACCTCCACCAGGACTCAACCCAGATAAACATTGCTGAGCCCTTTTGACTCCTTTTGAAATCAGCTGAGAGTAAGAGGACTTGCACCACTGAACCTTTAGTGCATGTGGCCAGATAGATCTTCTCTAAGGATAACCTACACTAGGTAGCCCCACTTTGAGCAAGCACTTAAAAGCTTTCCCAAGGTTTCCAGTGCCATTTGATTTGACCTTTAGTTAAAGACCCATCTCCACTTGATGACCAGTTTCTAGGTAGAAGCTTAAGGCAGGTCTCACTGTGCGTGTTAATTACTCTTTGCAGCCTTTGAAACCGCTTCTGGTTACGGCACCTGTTGTCATTCACATTATGCAGGAAAGTTTAAACAAAACCCACTCAGCTTGTTTTACATCAGCAGGTGGTAAACCACGTAAACCACGCTCTGAAAATGAGCAAGGAAGCAAATCCATGTCAGCAAGCTATATAGAGAGAGCAGAGATCTGAAACACTGACTACTTGCTCTGAAGGTGCCCTTGACATGAGTTTCTCCACCATGCAAGATGATCTGTTGGAATCTCTGGGTAAATAAACTGCACTGCTACAGACTAGGGACTGAATGGCTAGGCAGCAGTTCTGCAGAAAAGGACCTAGGCGTTACAGTGGACGAGAAGCTGGATATGAGTCAACAGTGTACCCTCGTTGCCAAGAAGGCTAACAGCATTTTGGGCTGTATAAGTAGGGGCATTGCCTGCAGATCGAGGGACGTGATCATTCCCCTCTATTCGACATTGGTGAGGCCTCATCTGGAGTTTTGGGCGCCACACTACAAGAAGGATGAGGAAAAATTGGAGAGATTCCAGCGGAGGGCAACAAAAACGATTAGGGGGCTGGAGCACATGACTTATGAGGAGAGGCTGAGGGAACTGGGATTGTTTAGTCTGCAGAGGAGAAGAATGAGGGGGGATTTGATAGCTGCTTTCACCTACCTGAAAGGGGGTTCCAAAGAGGATGGATCTAGACTGTTCTCAGTGGTACCAGATGACAGAACAAGGAATAATAGTCTCAAGTTGCAGTGGGGGAGGTTTAGGTTGGATATTAGGAAAAACTTTTTCACTAGGATGGTGGTGAAGCACTGGAATGGGTTGCCGAGGGAGGATGGTGGAATCTCCTTCCTTAGAGGTTTTTAAGGTCAGGCTTGACAAAACCCTGACTGGGATAATTTAGTTGGTGTTGGTCCTGCTTTGAGCAGGGGGTTGGACTAGATGACCTCCTGAGGTCTCTCCCAACCCTGACATTCTATGATTCATGTTGACAGTGTATAATGGTGCCTATGTGTATAAAGCTGGTTCTGCTCTCAGTCCCCAGTGGAGACTCCACTCACAAGGGGGAAGAAAGGCTGCTCACTAGTACAAAACAAACTGAAAGAAGACTAAGACAGCAGAGGGAAAGGAAGTACCATGTACAAGCCTAACAGGGATAATGAAACCAAGTGATGAGTTAGAGAGTGCTGTCAAGGTCTGGACTGCCTTGGGATCTGCTCTGCAGGCTTCATACCCCAGGAGGAGTTCAGATTCTGCAGCTCACCAGAAAGTTAATCAGACTTGCAGAACTCAGACCCAGCTCCCTCCTCCTATGTCTGCTCCAGAGACAGGGTCCAGAAGCACATGGTTCTTCAATGCCCACCTACCACTCAATTTTTGTAGATCATTTCTGTTTTGTGCTGTAGCAGCCCATGCCCTTAGAATTTTGGAGGCATATAATGCATTTGAAGGCCTCTATGCAGTTCAAGAGATAGCATGAGAACTAACCTGACCCTGCTAGACTGTTTAGGAGTCATGCTGACAGACTCTGGGCAGCCTTCCTCTGTCAGAGATGGGTGGTCATAATAAAATTTAGCTCTTACACAGCACTTTTCACCTGTTGTTCTCAAAGCACTTTACAAAGGTGGGTAAGTATCATTAACCCCATTTTACAGATGGGCAAACAAAGGTACAGAAAGAGAAAGTGACTTGCCCAAAGTACCCTAACAAGTCAATGGCAGAGGCACCAAAAAAAATCTCTCCTGATTCTCAGTCCACTGGGCCACATGGGAGGTAGATCCTCACAACCTCATCTGGGATGTAAAGGACTCCACCACACCAGGGAACCAAACCCCATATGCAGAGTCCTGGCTATTATTATTTTCCCTGATGTTGCTTGGTACCTGGACATTTTTATTGTGATTGCTCTATGCTAAGCTCACATAGAGCTGTGGGAGACCAAGGCAAAGAGCAGCTCATGCAGGCTCAAGTCCCTTCTGTAGCTGGAGCATATATCCTTTTTAGAGTCAGGTGCAGCTGCTGAATGGGTGTGCCAACTCCACCCCAGCAAATACCCCATGCCCTTGCCATCAATTACATGTCAATAACTCAACCCAAAGGAAATGTCTTTCTTCCAGATGACCACTAAGTGTCTCTCTTGCTTAACATGGGACATAACAGAGATTTTTCTCCCTCAGTCAGTGTTAATTTTCTCCTTTTTCGGATCCATTCCAGCTGCTCAATCAGTCAGAGATGCCAGTAGGACTCCACATGCTAGTTAGAGACCTCACCTAACCTGGACTCACCATTTGCTAATAAAAGCGAACACATCCTCCTTTCGCTGAATGCAGCCCCCCGTGTTAATCCCTGCATAACCAGAGGCATCACAGCCAATCCCAGGGAAACAATAAATATTGCCCATTTATCAGCTGCATGACTCAGGAAGTGCTTGCCACATCCTCAGCTATCCAAGCCGGGGCACAGCAGGGATATGTGCAAGTGTGAGATGAACCCTTTTCTTTCCGGAGGCAGCACATCCCCACTTTTTGGAAGCTGCGAATGGTGATGCTATCATAGATTCAATGGGGCAGATTCCTGCCTTGCAGTTCCAAGATCTGTGAACAGCAAGAGAAGGTTACAGGGGTTACAAAAGGAGAGCAGTGACCAGCTGGTGGGTGATGATCAGCGAAGGACGTGGCTGGGTGTCGTAGGTCCAATACAAACAGAAGGAAGAGCACTGCCCACTGACTCAGCAGCACCACTTCCTCCCAGCACCTGGGTTTCCCTACAGGTCTCCTATCCCAGTACTGCCAAGACCCAACACTGCTTCGCTCCTAAAGCCTGGAGAGCTCCCATCCCCAGGGAGCAGAGCTGCAGCTCTCCCTCTACCCCCTACAGCCAAGAGGAATTTCCTGGCCGAAACAGCCCTCTTCAAGGACACCACCAGTAATCGGCCTGTTTATGAAAACAACTTAGTGCTAAACACGTCTCACTTCCAATTATGTTAATGACACTGCAGAGAGAATGCACAGCTGCCAAACTCCCCAGCATGCCCAGTGCTGCTGGAACCATGGGAGGGCTGAATATAGCGCCAGCACCCTGGCTATCCCTTAGCAGTGGAATTACCTGCGGTCTAAGTCCCCTTGGAGCAGATTAGCTGCTCATTTAATAGCATTAAGGGTCCAATCCTGGGAGTCTCACGACTGCAGAACAAGGCCCTTGCTGATAGGGCCTTTTTAATCCACTAGCACCTTTTCAGTCAGAGAATGGATTCTCTCTACCTACTCCTGTAGTGTATTGGAATAGGGCATATTCCTTTAGAGAGCGCATGAGCCCTCTAGTGGTGCTCACCGTGTTCTGTGTTTTAGAAGCCACCAGAGCAGCAGTGAGTCTATATAGCCTGGTCTCGAGTGTTCTGTGCATTCAGTAACCACTGTTATTTGGACCCCACCATGCCCGTGTCACTTCTTCACACTGTTGTGCAAAAAGTGGAAGACACAACAACTCTTCACTTCCTAATTGCTTTATTCCCTCTCTCTTCCCATTTCTTTTTTCTTCTCCTGTTTCTACTTCTCTTTCATGCCTTCTCTTCTTATTCCTGTTCTCCTTTTCTATCTCCTGCTGCTCCTTTTCCTAGTCCCATTCTCTCTATTTCTGCCACAGCCCCCATCATCCCCAACAGAGCAGGTGTGCAGCTAGCCATGTGAAATGTGTACACACCCTACTCAGACCATTTCCACTGCAGCCCCATGGTAGACTTGTCGTAAACCCAACACAACCACTAAGAAAGGAGGAAATTTGCAAAGATAAATGGGATCTGGATACCTAACTACCCTTTTTTCTTGAAACTCTACCCCATAACGCATGTGTAACCCACTGGCAGGTGTATGTTACAAGTCCCCCTCTGTGCTAATGTGGCCATACCTGGGCCGGCACACCAGGGACTGAGCTGGGGAACTCCAGAGCTAAAATGCATGTGCAGCTACAGCTACAGAGCCAACCTTGGACAGCTTGAGGCTGTAACGACTCATATCCTCTGTGGATCAGCAGGGAGGGGGCTCTGTAATACACCCTCACTGATGGGGTACACGTGTAGTGGGATGGGGACTGAGACAGCAGCAGTATGGCAGGGAAGAGAAGAAACCTTACAACATTCAGAAGAACAAAGTACATTGTGGGGCGGAGCGCTATCCCACACTGCATCATCACCATCCAACCCGTTATGGAGCTGGAACTGAGAAAATGCAAGTCTCCAGCGTGGGGGGATGTGTGGCTGGGGACGTCTCTGTGAGAGTGAGTCAGAGGAAACTGAAAATTAGGAATGAAAACTGTCCGTGCCTACAGACAACAAATGTTTTGAGTGATCAGCAGTTTGAGGCAATGAAACGAGCTAGTCTGTTCCCTCCCTTGGGGAGAGGGTGGACTGTGCTCCTTTATTCCATACTGTGGAGGAAATTTGAGTGATTGATGGTGACGGAGTTGGGAAATGCACATTCAGCTTCTATTTACATTGTAAATTATTCGCAGCCTCCTCCTTCTCCTTCCTGTTCTCACTGATGTAACCAGCATAGAGGTGGAAGGCGGGGTGGATTATTTGTTTGATTTCTGTTTTCTTCTTAAATTTTTCCTTCAACATTCAATAAAGCAAAGCAACAGAGGAAAGAAAAAGCCAAATGGCCCTTCAGTAATGAGCCCTGCAGCCCCTGTTGTCAGACTCAGCCCTGTGCCATGGGGCGGGAGAGGGGAGAAGGGGGGCATTGTGGTGGAACCACACAGCCTGCACCTGCAGCCTCTGGTCCCAGAACCAATCCAATTCCATGACAGGGGCTGGAATAAGGAACCCACATCCCAGGCCTGCAGCCCCTGCTTATAGAATTTCCCCTTATATTACAAGGGTCAAAACAGAAAGGAAAAGGGCTTTTTAAAATTTTGTGCGCTATGTTTTCGGGCTATGTCTGGCTCACAGGCAGGGTGAGGGAGAGAGATGCTAATACTGGTGGCCAATTTGAAAACCCAGAGGAACACAGCCAACACCCATTTTCAGGAGGCCAATCCTCGGTCTTTCCCAGGCAGTTCGGTCAGAAGAGCTTATTTAGCCGAGGCAGGCCCTGAGATCCTACAGAACCAATGTTGTTGTTGTGCCCCAAACCAATGAATCCGTGACCCGCTCGTTCCCACTCTGCCCCCTGACCTTTTCCCATAGCGCTTTCCAACAGCGGCACATGACAAATAGCCCCACTCGGCTCTCCAAAGGCTTTGGAGAAGGTTTCAAAGCTCTGCTCTGATAAACAATTCCAGCTAGGCCGGAATGCCATTCCAGCATCATGTCCCAGGCAAGGGGAGGAGGAGGAGGCCACAAGTGGGGGTGGAGAGTTCAGTTGCTAGGGGAAACAGGAAATGCAGGCCCAGCGCCTGGGATGCTAACGAGTCAAAGTAAGGCCCAGTTGGCTGAGCTTGGATTTAGCCAGGGCTTTGAGGGCTCCGTGGTATGTTTTCTTCTCTTCATTGGAGGGGAAGCAGCCTCTAAGTTTCACTCAGTGTGGAAGGCAGTCGGTGTATTGACTGCCCACCCCCGCAGCTCTGCCTCTCCCTCTGTCTTCCCAGCATGCATGCTGGCTGGCTAACTCCAGCTTCCCCTCCTGCTTGTAGCTCAGGCCATGAGTTGGGATGTGTCTCCACTGCACCAAAAAACCTGCAGCCCCAAGTCTCAGAGCCCGGGTCAATTGACTCAGGTTTACGGGTCTTGGGCTGCCGGGCTAAAAAAAATAGGAGTGTAGACATTCCTGCTCGGGCTCTGAGTCCCTCCCGCCTTGCCAGCCTTCAGAACCTGGTCTGCAGACCAAGCCCGCAGCTCTACACTGCTATTTTTAGCCCTGCAGCTTGAACCCCACAAGCCCAACTCAAGTGACCCAGGTTTGGAGACTCAATGGTGTGAGTTTTTCTTTGCCGTATAGACACACGCTGGGGATCCAAATGGAGAGTCCTGGAGCTCAGCTGGCTGTGAAGGCCCAAAGTAACAGCACAGTGACTGGCAATTCGTTGGCCATTTGAGATTTGATGTTAAGGCCCTGGCTGGTGAAGGCAAAGCTGAAGCAGGTCCCTGGAGTGGTCAGTCCTTATACAGCTCACTCTCGATGTCTCACAACCCCAGTTCTCCCACTCTGTTATTAAGCTCTGGAACCTGGCTGCTGCCTACAGTTCAGGAACCATCTTCCTCTGCCCCAGGATGCGAGCAAGTGCCCTAAGGGAGGCAGTGTGACCTAAGCACATTGGCCTGTAGCTTAGGAGATCTGGGTTCTAGTCCCAGCTCTGCCACTAGTCTGTGGGTGACCTTGGACAAGGCACTTCCCCTTTCCCTGCCTCAGTTTCCCCCTTTGTAAAATGGGGCTAATGATGCTTACACCCTTTTGTAAAGTTCTTTGAGATCTGCAGCTGGAAAGGACTATATAAGAGGTAGGTGGTGGTATTACTATTAGTGACAATGTTCCAACCCTGCCACAGTAAAAGAGGACTCCAGGACACAGGGCATCTTTGGAATTCAGATAGGTAGTCCAAAATAGGAGCCCCCTTCCCTACCGCTCACCCAACCTGCTGGCTTGCAGGGTTTGCACGGCAGATCAATTCATTGCATGAAGGGCCAGAAGGAAATACAAGAGAGGCAAAATTTACCCCAATGCAAGGCAGAGAGAACTCTGCCCAGAGCAGCATTCAAGTGATGAATGGAAGCTCTGGAGTTCTCCAGGAGCACCAACAAGTGAGAGAAAAAGCGCAAGTATATAATGCCACTTACACATCTTGTGTGCATCTGTTAGCAGATCACACCTGTGCACTCCCTATGCTGGGCACAGAGCTTTGTTACTGCTCAGGCTGCCATGCTAATCCCCACAGTTTAGAGCCTTTGCAGAGACATGTTCCTCTCATTCCCCTTGTGCAGTGCACACCCCCTCCCATTCCTCTTGTGCAAGGGCCTGCCCTTCCCAGCCCCTCTGCAGTCCTTTGCCCTTTGCAGCCCCACACTACTTTACCTTTCATACAGTTCTCTTTCCCTGGATGGACTCCATTGCTCCAGGGGGACCCAGCAGCAGAGGGAAATCACTTTTATGTCTGTATAGCTGGAATGGTGTTAGCAGCAGTCTGGCAGGTTGGTGCTTGGCTGACTCTTATTTAAGCGATAATAGGACTGCTGCACTCTTAGATGGCAATAAACTGGTTCCCAATGAGGGAACTGGATAATTACAGAGAAAAACAGCAGGTGCTTCAATCATTGCTATTATGCTACACATCTTTTAAAGTGTCAATGAAAAGAAATGTTGGGATAACAAAATCCCTTAACCTGCATGCAAAAGCACCTGAGCATGAGACAGGGCAGGGGAGGGGACCACACTGCGATGTTTTTATCACCACGTCTTGTTTCAAATGTGATGTGACAACCTGTGGCTGGTCCCACAGAGTAGGAGTCGGGGGGCTGGCTGGGAAGATCCCTGAGTGGCATAAAATAGAAATAGAGAGGTAGGACTAAAAGGTTCTTACCTGGTAAATGTCTCCCACTCTGAGACCAAACATCTCAACTTTACCTTGGTTGGTTTTGTTCATTTTGTATTTTATTTGTGCCTCTTCTTCACCATTTTGGCTTTTATGTAGCATCAGGAAAGCATTATCTCATGACACTGTTCCATTCCATTGACGTTATCTCCTAAATATCCCTCCTGAAGTTTTGACATACATCACTTAGATGGACACTTAGGCATTTAAACCATGAAGGCTGGTTGAAGTGTTAGAAAATTACAAAATATATGGACATCTCTCCTGCTATTTGAAAGGTATGAAAACTCTGAACACGCCTGTCTCTGTGCCAGCAGACAACAACACACATACACACATAACCCACACACACTGCACACGGAAGGCATGCAAGAAATCACAAAGCAGGCATTTACAAACACATGCACACAGAAATGAACTCAGAACCACAGACACAATCGCACCAATATGCCAGGTGCACAAAACCCTGATGCACATGCACAGTCACAAACAGCACACTCAGAGGCAAGATACAAGTGCACTGCATACCATCGCTCCTGAACACACACAAACTCATATAGTGTGCATAAAAGGCACACACTCACACTTTGGTGTGTTACAATGTTACAGTCTGTCCAGAGGGCTGAACAGACTGTAACCAGGAAGCCAGAGACCCTGGGGTTAATTTCCCATCTGGTACAGAACACGCACAGTACGTAGGGCACTGGGTTTAATCTCCCAGTTGGCACAGCAGATGCATAATACCTAGGCTGCTAGGTTTAATCTCTCATTGGTACAGCACACACACACCATGCCTAGGGCCCAGGGTTTAATCCCCCAGCTGGTTGAGCACCTGCCCCATAATCTGTACTGCTGGGCGTAATAGCCATACAATCTGCACCACCCCATAGAGCACATTATGACCCACAGTCACGATTCCTCCCCTATTCTCCACATGCTCTGGTGAGTGGGGGGCTGCAGGGGCAAGTTACTTCACCCCTTTCATAGAGCATCTTACTCCCCATTGGGCACCTGCCAGGAGTTAGGGCTCCTCTCCCTGCCCATCCCCTTCCCGCTCACAGTGGGGAGTATCATGAGAGTGGCCCTACCACACCTGAGTGGGGAGCAGGGGAGGGGTTACTCCCAGGCACAGCCAAGCAAGGCTTGTGACAATCTAGCCCCCAGCTGGTTCCTCACCAGCACAGAAAGCAGTGCACCTAATCTAACCTCCCAATGGGTGAAGCTCTGAGAGGCTGGGACTGTGTGAATGCAGTAGTGGGAGCAATGCATTATGGGGAAGTGGAATAACTTATATCACGCAGGGCCCCTGTAGGGGTGTCCCAAAGGCTCTGCACCCACAGACTCTCTTACACTTGCAACCATTTCAGACCTGGGAAACTGGGCAGTTTCCTTCTCGCCTGGTCCGAGCATGGAAGTGGGCAGAAAGGGGAGCGAGGAGGCCTTTCCTCTCTCGCTCCTGTATCGTGTGCACAGGACAGGATAGCAATGCAAGCCACAAGTAATCATTTGGGACCCAAATTTGGGAGGGCAAAGGCTAGCAGCCCTGATAAGCACGGTCTTGTGGTTAAGACACTGCACTGGACTTTGGAAGCTCTGGGTTCATTTCTGCTGACTGCCAATGGATACAGCCCTTAGACTCTGCCTCACTTCCCCATCTGTGAAATTGGCATAAAGGTCCCTCCCTTTGCTCCGCATTGCCTATGGAGATTGTGATCTCTTTGGGGCAGGGACTGTCTTTTGCTCCATGTTCGCACAGTGCCTAGCACTGCGGGGCTTTGATCTTGATAGGAGCCTCGACATGCTACCAGAATACAAATAATAAAGAAGCAGAAGCAGTATCTGGACCTGGGTTCCCTTTCGTCCTCTCCTGAGTATTCCTGGCCCTCCCGCTATTGCCTGCTGGGTTACTTTGCTGGGATTCCAACAAAGCGCCAGAGTTTTTTTCCCCAGACACAGAGCGGCAGGCAGAGCTAAAAAAAGTAAAACAAAACAAAATCAGGGGGAGCCTAACGAATAGAAATAGCAGCAGAAACACACTCTCCGCTTTTCTCCTTGTAATTTTCCCACCCCAGACAGCTGTAATGTGGAAAGTATTGAAATTTAAATCACACTTCGGCCTAACCTCAGTTGACAGGCTGCCGATGCAATAATCTCAGGCCGGCTATCTTCTCCCGGGGAGAACGACAAACCAACTAAGGGAAAGTGATAAATTTTCAATTTTATTTTAAAATATACCAGATGGGAGATTTTATTGGAGTCATAAATATGTCAAGAGCAATGTTGGTGTATGATTGGAGATTGCCCCCACCAAGGGACCAGCGCTCCCTGTTTAGAAATTCCATCTGATTCTTAATAAGAGGCTCCAGTTAGACTGCAGTAAAATAGTCTCTATATTAAACCAATTGAATTTCCATTTGCCAGACATATTTTTTTCTTTATGCTTTCAAGATGCTGCTGGGGGGGAGGGGGGAGAGTGGCATGTTTTGGCTACTAAGATGGACTGAAATGAATCAAAACTGGTACCTGCTCACCTGGTGTTTGTGCCTGGGCAAGTTGGTGGAAATAGAGACACAGGTGGAAACAAGCAGGCTCAGAGAGGAGCTGATGAGGTGGAGAGGAGGGTTGGGGGGGCATTTCCCCCTCCCCAGTTAGCCACACGTTTGAGGAATGCAGTGAGCACAATTACAAACCCATTATTTCCCATCCTGGGCTCCCACCATGACTCTGATGCTCTGAATTAGTTTTGTTTCAAAGCTTTATAGACAGAGATCATGACGTGTCCCCTGCCCCAAGGAAGTCACCCAATTCCTCTCTGGGCTGGAGTGGATCTTGGCACCAGAACTGCAGCAGGCGAATGGTGCTGAGACTGTCAGGGGCTGATTCAGCCCCACATGCATGAGAGCAGCTTCAGTGGCCACCCTAACCTTCAGCTGCTTGCCCGCAGCCCCTGTTGGTTATTCTGACAGATGGGAATGCCAGGGTGTAGGAAAACCATGTCATGCCTCCCTCCCCTTAAGAATGCCCCAGGCATTCGCCCTTCACTGGGGGACCCTATAAAGGTATTCTAGAGCCAGGGACCTGCACCTGCTGATAATTTCCTGAGTGCGGAGAGAGTTGGGCTTGAATCTCTGGATCCTCTCCATCCTGTATGATTCTGTTTCTATGTTGTATTTAAATTGGGAGGAACCTATTTTCTCTTTCTTGCTGGGATGTGGCTGAAATCTCGGCCGATCTTGCTTGGCCTTCGCTATGTAAAGCCTGAAGCTCACAAAATCAGCTTTGGCATAATTGAATCCAAACCCTGAAACCAACCCCTGGGTCCACTTCAGACTCAAACCCTGAGCCATGACCTGGCCTCAGACACAAAACCTAGACCCAGCCTAAACCTGATCTGAGTCCAGCGTCCTCATCCCATCTGTAGAAATATCAGGAATGTCTTTGTTTCCTCTGCACTCCTTCGCCAAATGCCTTTGAGGCTGTGACAGATCAGACTAGTATGGCAGCAGAAAGTATGGGTATAGTATCCCCTTCCCCTGAAGAAAACTTTACACACTGCTTCTATAGACTGTATCGTTTAGTATGTTTCCATTCTCTCAGTCTACCAGGAAATGCCCAACCTTCTCACACAAGAAAAACCCAAATCTACCCCTACTGATTTCCATGGGCCCTGAATTCGTCTCATGGAACTGCTGGTGCTTTGAAAATGGGAATGTGTGGCAAGTAAAGAGGAACAATAATATGTTATGTTTATAGAGTCCTTGGTATAAATGCTTTACAGATTTAATCATAAGGTTACAGAATTAATAACAGACATAATATATAATGCATTTAGAGAATGGTATTATACAGTTAAAGCCAATCCACAACACAATTACAGAGCAGCAGAGGGGAAAGCCATCAAGAGGCATAAGCAAAAGCTAGCTTTTCAGTGGCCACAGATGTCCAAAGGCCACGTAAGCTATACCTACGCGGCACACTAAGCCTGGATTCTGACTCAGGGTTGAGCCCAACCACCCCGCCCCATCCACACACAGGTCAGTCTGACCGAGGTCAGCAAGCACTCAGGACCCAGGGCCTAGGACCCTGTAAGGGAGGAAAGGCAAGTCAGAGTTCAAATCCCACTGTGACTCGGGTCCAAGCCCTGTCACTTTGCAGCATGGACGCAGCTCAAGCTGCAGACCCAAGTCAGAAGGTCTGTGTAGTGCAGTATGTGTTAGCATCGTGACACCTGGGTCCAACAATTGTAAACTAAGGGCAGGTCTTCACTACGGGGGGGGGAGGGGGTCGATTTAAGATACGCAAATTCAGCTATGCGAATAGCGTAGCTGAATTCGACATATCGGAGCCGACTTACCCTGCTGTGAGGACGGTGGCAAAATCGACCTCCGCGGCTCCCCGTCGACGGCGCTTACTCCTCCCTCCGCTGGTGGAGTAAGCGCGTCGATTCGGGGATCGACTGTCGCGTCCCGACGAGACGCGATAATTCGATCCCCGAGAGATCGATTTCTACCCGCCGATTCAGGCAGGTAGTGTAGACCTAGCCTTAGGTTTATAGTGCAGTGTGGATGCTTAGAAACACCTAGTCCAGAAGCTGGGGTCCCACAGACCTGGGCTTAGTGTACAGTGTAGACATATCCTAAAGCTCCTCTTCTCCCACTGAAACCATGCCAGCTGAGCAATCACTACACCCGACTGATCATTTGCTGTGGCAAGCTCTTTACAAAAATCTCCTAACACTAACCCCCATCAAATCTATCACCCTCCTACCTGCAGCTTCGAATCCCGGACAAGCAATTCATTGGTCACGAAGCAGCAGATGTACTGAGACAGGCTGAAGCTTTTAACAGCTTTTTAATCGGAAGGAGCAGATTGAAACAGACGACTCCAACCCATCAGTCTTGAGCTTCAAAAACTTGAGCTAACGTGCTGCACGCTGAGGCTGGTATTTGTGGTGCTCTCTCTACCTTCTGCGTGGTTTCTGATGGGGACATGTACTATTTGTCACTCCTTGGCGTAGGGTCAAGGGAACATGCAGACGTTTGGAGTCTAACAAAAAAAATTGGGAAAGAATTCAGAATGCAATAAAATGTGTTGGATGAAATACAAGCCCGTGCTACAGATATGAAAGAGGACAGCCTGTCTCTAGCATTCCACTCTCAGGAGAACTCCCTGAGAAGGGAGGAGTGGGGCAGTTCCAAGCTTACCTGAAACCCTACTGTATCCTACATTCCCTCTAACAGGCCTCACAACTGGATACAGCCAGGAGACAGCACTGGCCACACAGAGATGAAAGGTGAAATGTTTTTGCTAGTGCTGTTTGGGTTTGTTATGGTGGATCAAAGATTCTGATAGGTCACCTGTTCTGTAGGACTCAGTAGGTTGGATGTAATTGTTGTACTGGCTCTGTTCTTTTTTCTATGCGGGACCCCAGAGGTTTTAGGCAGGTAGCTTCTTGTCCTCACCAGGGACCCTTAGCTGTGAGGTCTGCTGGTTTCTTTTCAGCGTCAACATAGAGAAACTGCATGAGACCACAAGGTGCAATGAGCTGTGATGCTAACACCACCCAACACTTGGTTTCCTTTGTCATTGACCACAGGCCATGCAGATCCCTGGCTCTCCTGGTGTCTGGATGGAATAGAGACATGGGTGAACACACCCAGCTCTGTGTTTGCTGTCCTGAAGAGCTCACAGATGAAAGCCCCAATCAAGCAACCAAAACCACCATGGCACAAAGGCCCAGCTGTGTCAATCCAAGTGCACGACCGGGGCTTTAGACAGAAATGAGAAAGGCAGACAAAACATGGAAGAGGTTACTAGTGAGAACAAGATGGGAAGGATCCCTGTGGGATTGGGATTTGAGAGACAGAGTGGGTACTTGGCAGGCCGGTCAAGGGAGATTGTCCACACACTGGGAGCAGCAGGCTCCCCTGGAGCTTGGTGAACTGCCACTGCCTACTGCTGGCAGAAGGACATGCCCTTGGCCAAGAGAAAGGTTTGCTCAGGTGTCACATGAAGAGATAGTGGGGGGCTGGCTCAGGACAGAGGGATATGTTGGAGCTGGATGCTTTCTGGGGTCCTCGAGCTCAGGTGCTGCTTTAGCCTGAGTGGAGGAAAGCGCACCTGTTTGGGGACATGCTGTTCCCAAGGCAGCAGGAAGGGGCTTAGAAACAAGGGCTGCTGCTCCTGCTCTGTGCTGCTGTTGCTGCAGCTCCTGTTCCCAGTTTGCACCCCGGAGGCTAAAGGTGTGTTACTGAGTTTCCACAGGAAGGCAGCATGGCCTGGGAGTTAGGAAACCAGACTGGGAGTCAGGAGTTGTGGCCGCTGTGGCTAACTCCACTGCTGACCTGCCCCGGGACTGCAGGTGAGTCTGCCAACCTCTCCCCATCCCAATTACCCCACCTGTAGGATGGGGCTGGTAACACTCCCAAGCCTCACAGCAGCAATATGAGAGTTAATTCACTGATGTCTGTAAGGTGCTTGGAGAGCCTCAGATGGAAGGTGCTACCAAGTACCCGGGCAATGAGCCTGTGAGCTCTTTGGAGCAGGGATCAACTCTTACAGTGTTTTTGTACAACACCCAGCACAATGAGGCCCTGATTCCAACTGGGGTCTCTGAGTACTGCTGTAATACAGCCATAATAATAAATGTCATTGTTTCTACAGATTCCCCTTTGGGTCTCCTCTTCCCCGAGTCCCTGCCACACCGTGTGATCCCCCAGCCTCCTGTGGCAGGTTATTCCATCACAAACGCACTGTTACCACGGCTAGGCATGCTGCCTGTGGAGCTCTCTGAGGCTGCACACATTCAGTGCCTGCTTACATTCAGTGAGCACCCAACACAAGAGACAGCCAGAGGACTGTGCCATAATCTCAGGACCATCCGCATCATAGTGGCATCATCCTGTCCAATGCAGGACAAGCCCCTCTCCAGGGTAACTCTGAACATCCCTCAGATGCTGTTGGGTATTGCATGGACTTTACGCTCGTTCTTTTCAGGGCAAGAACCAGCATCTGATTGTCAGCTCCAACGGAGAGCCAGAGGCATGACTCAAACACTCCTCCCTTTCACACAGCTCCTTTTCCCTGGCTTAGTAACAAGAGCCTGCAGGGATGGGAACCAGCATGAAGCCCAGCCCTCTTCCCCCGCAGTCTGAGCTGTGTCAGGGGGATCCCACGCTGGTCTCTTGTCCCTTTCCCCTGCCATCCCATCCTCCCTCCCCAGTATCAAGGCAGGCCAGGGAGGGGCAAGCACATACACAGCAGCAGCTGCCTTATAAATTATACAGCTAATGAAAACAACTTTATCACAGCGATGACACCGTCATCTGCAGCGTTTATGGGTTAATAAATTGTGTCCATGAATGAATATCTGCTGACTCATTAACTAAGCCGTAAGTGAAAATCATTCATCTTCCATGCAGCTCCATGAAATGCAGTGTCCTGCTCCTGCCTGGGGATTCATTTTCATTTCCCTGCCTCTGAGAGAGGAGCGGGGGAGGGGGGCGGAGAAGGAGGGAATTATTTCCTTTCCCTGCATTAGTGAAGCCCTGCAGGTTATTTAAATGGTAACTTCAAAGCAGGTATGTGATCACTCTGTTTACAGCTGTAGGAGTCTCATTTTGGAGTCAGATTGAAAAGCTTCTCTGACTCAGGGGAGAACAGCAGCACTGACATGTTTAGGATCCACAGATCCAGCCAGCTCAGGTGAAATGACAGAGGAAAGAGGCATGGGGGATAGGAAAAGGGCACTTCCAACCTGGGACTTGTAGGGGTGTAGCTTATCGCACCCTGCAGGGAGTTAGAGGCAGCAACCACCCCCACACGGAGGCAACAGCAGTGCGTTGTGGGTGGGGTTTGAGGTTGTTATTCTGGGCAGTTACAGCTAGTTATTTATGGGGTGGTTCTCTATGATTATCCTGGGGGTTATCAGGGGTTCTAATACCACTCTCATCATCATAATATCCAAGTGCCTTCCTGTAGCGCGTTAAGTGATGTGGCTAATATCTGCCAAGTGCGGCTCATTCTTTCTCTCACCCTCGCCTAGGGTGACCAGATGTTCCGATTTTATAGGGACAGTCCCGATTTTTGGGTCTTTTTCTTATATAGGATCCTATTACCCCCCACCCCCTGTCCTGATTTTTCACATTTGCTGTCTGGTCACCCTACCCTTGCCCCAGAGGGAGAATTGTGTGTGCAGCGGGGTTCTTTGTTTTGGTCAGGTGTTTACATGTACCCGCATTGCTCTCTGTTTATGTTGGAGAAGGCAGGGTGGAGGAGTGCACCTGAAGCAAGAGGTGGTAAGGTTTGTGAGGATCCTGGATTCCTGGGGCAGTTTGTTCCACAGTCTGGGAGTGGCTCCCAGAAAGCTCTGCCCAAATGAGCTGTAAGTGGGTATTGCAGGGAGAGAGGGTGGTGTTATAGGGGACTATTCAGGGAGAAGGGCTCTAGGTGGTTATTCCTGAGGGTTTTAGGTGGTTATTCAGTCCCCCTCTTCTCACTGCTGCCAAGTGACAAATTGAGAGAAAATGTGTAGGGAAAGTTGGAACATACCATCACTTTTTGGGGGAGGTTGGGAGGGAAGAATCATGCCATGACTGTGGAGAAGAACGCTCACTCTCCCTTTTTTTGCATGGTGGGCCATGCCATCATTTCCCCCACTGCCTTGCTGGGATCCCTTGAGCCTATTCATGCCAGCACTGCCAGGTCATGAATAGCACTTGGCGGGGGGCCTGCGGAGGCCGTGGCACTCCATGCTGGGAAGTGTTCTCTCGGTACAGGTTAATTCCCTAATCCAGTTAAGAAAAGCTCCATTGAATCGTTTTTCTAAAAAAAAAAAAAGAAAGAAAAAAGATTCTTTTAAATTGGTTTGTTCCACTTAAGCTGCCATTTTCTTGCAGTCTTTTTTAAATATGGTTTTTGCACAGAGGAAGTTTATGCCCATAACAGTAGCAGCTTTTAGTCTTTCATGAGTAGCTTAGCAGCAGAGCTGCCCTAGCAACAGCTCCCCTCCCTCTCCTTTCTCCATGGGAGCAATAGGGCACATGGGAGAAGCAGTGACCTGAACTCTTCTGCTCCTTACCCTGCTCAGAGACAGCCTCCCTGCTAGAGCTCCTGAAGGTGGGATTTGCAATAACCAGGCTCCTGGAACTGGACACTGAACAAACAACACATGACAGGTGTGAGTCACGTCATTTAATGCACTACTGGAAGGCACTCAGATACTCAGGAGATGAGCAAACACTCCTGTATAAGAACCTGTATAGAATAGATAAGACATATGGACACTATTGGCTCGCGGATGTAATGCCAAGGCCCCTAATACTGCCTTTTGGAAACATGGTCGGAAGGACTAGGGCTAGCCTGGAAGGGAAATCAGCTCATGTGAGAAATGAGCTCCAGCTAATCCTTGCTCCTATATATGGTTGGACATAGCTGCTCAAAGGATGTTTCAAATCTCTGTCTCCATCAGTATGGTAAGTTATTCCATATATTTTCATCAGATGCAAAGAAAATGGACTCTTTGAGTGGGGATTTTTTTCTGAAAAACAGGGTTACTTTAATTAGACTCCACTGGTTAAAAGCTCTTCTTGGAGCAATTGCATCATTTCTGTTCCATTAACCGCCATGTGAAGCTAGAATGGGGGATAACTAGACACAACTGAAGAAGAGAATAGCTGGGAATAGAAAGAAAAATCCTCTGCCGAGAAACAATCTGATATCCAAGACACTTTGGAAAGAATGTATATCTCCGTATATCTCTATGTCATTCTTTTTCTAGTGATTATTCATGTGCATGAAAGCATTGAACTGCTAGTGACAACTAAACCTCATATAGGAGCTCAGAATCCATGATGACAAATGTCATGCTGTCTGGAGTGGCTCAAGACCATGAGTGCCAACCTCAGGGCAGACTGTTAAGAAGCTGGAGGAAAACCCCAAACTGGTTGTATGTTCGATAATTAGATTTCACCCAGTAACAAGTGTGAACTCCTAAAGCACTACAACAGTCTTCCCATGGGGTCACAGAGCATCCCCTTGCGCATTCCAGTCTGTCTTGCCACCCAGGCAAGCTGGACTTTGTGATATATGGTCACTTACACTGAAAATCACATCAATGTTCAGGTTACTTCCAGTCCCAAAGGATAAGTCACTTACCCCAAGTCAACTGTACTTCAGGTCTCAAACTAAAGACAATGCTTGTGGCCAATCTTGTAATAAATTAACTAAAGATTTATTAACCAGGAAAAAGTAATATAAGTTATTTACAAGGTTAAAGTAGATAAAGGTATACACACAACTCAGATACGGTGTGAGGTTCCAACAGATTATAGTAGCTGCTATAAGTCCCTTGGGGCTAACCCAAACTAACCAGCTGAGCACTCCTTGCTTACACTCAGAAACCCTTGCCCCCTCAGAGTTTCAGCAGCATAGAATAAAAATTTCTCCTTAACAAGCATTTTTATTTTCTTCCCCCAGCATTCAAGCTAGGATGGGACAAGGGTTTGGGCACATACCTTCTTTAGGGGTGTGGGGGAAGCAATCAACAAAGTCTTTTGTCCACAGTGGTATGTCTGGTGTCTGTAGACCTTTTGGTGGGGAGGAGATGATACCTCTTGTGATGAACTAGTATTTGACACTTGGTATGCTTTTCCCCTGACTGGGAGGGATTTGCAGTCTTAGCAAACATTTCTGTACTTACAGAGTAAACATTTAAACTTTACCTTATAACCTGAGATATAGGTATAATAAAGCAAGATTAAGACATGCAGCAACCTACAAGCATTCCATAAAGTCTAAACACATTCTCATAACTCTAATATTTATTTTAACTATACTAACACACAGGTAAGCGAGACTGGTTTCCAGCTATGCATTTGCCAGTATTCAGTGAATCCAGGGGCCTTGGCATGAGCTGGCATCTGGTCTGCCAGCATGACAACAAGCACTACATAAAATGCCAAGATAGAAAGGAAGCAGGTACCTTGCAAGCATCCCATATTCAGTTCTTCCAATGCACCTCCATCTTGAACTGGATCATCCCAGTTGCCCACTTCAAATCGTAGATGGATATTTGTTAGAAGTATTTGCTCTATTCAGCGTTTGTTAAGAACTCCGTGTATGGATGGTGGATGACCAGATTCTCACATGGAATTGTAATATGTTACACCTGCATAAATCCAGAGTAATTCCACTGACGTTAACATTTACTCAGGTATAAATGAGGTCATAATTTTGTCCTAAGTCCTTCAATCACTAGGGGTTGCACGTGGCACAGGGGCCAGGCTTTCTTCAAAGTGCTCTGAAAGAAAATAACTAAAGGGGAGAGATACAAAATGAAACAATAATGGTACTGTTTTCGCAAAAGCTTTCTATGGGAGAGTTTAATCAGACAGCTGGGAAGGCTATCTTGTGTGCATGGCTCTGTTCTGGAAGCTCAGAGATGAAAAACAAAATGTAAATTCAACAAGTGAATATTCATAAGATAAAACTTCACAAGATTCTATATTTAGAAATCTATGCTCAAGAACATACCTCCCAAAACCAGATGTTTAAACTAGTGAACCATCCTGTTACCCGCACAATTTATGCCTCCCACCCCTTCCCTCCCTGGGCCCGGAGTTCCATGGCCCTCTACGGGTTAATGGGACTTTTTCCCAGTGAAAGACACTTTATCACACAGTGAATATTCTTAAACATGTACATGTATTTATTAGCAATCAACAATCAATCAGCAGAATGCACACACCAAGCGTCTAATGCTCACCACTCCCAATGAAACAGACGGAGGTTTTCTGATAGCTGGTCAGGGTCATGTTGTCTGGGGCTTCAGCTTCTACACAGTCTGGTCAGGCAGGGGCTAAAAAGATCTAGCAGTTTTGGTCTCCAGATAATTCCTGGAGTTAAGTTCCAACCAGCTCATCTTTTGAGCCTTATTATAAAGTTAAAATTAGGGTTTCTCTTATCTATGCTTTAACCAATTATTTTGCTTAAAGGATGACTGTACAATAAATCTAACCAATCATAACCCCAATGGGCTAAAACAATTTTCTATCAACAGCAAAACCTCATAATTTCTACTTATCAGCAAAAGCAACTTTTAACAAAAACTTACACAGGCATCCAGTAAGAAACTTGCAGAAACTCAAGGTTAGCTTGTCCCTACTCCCTTCGGTGCTCATGAATCTGTGATTTCAGTGTATCTATCCCTGTTAGTAATGCTGCAGCTGCGGCTGATACTTCTTGTGCTGTCTAAGCCAAGGCCGAATTCTCCTGACTCTCTAGTTTTTGTTTCCAGTTTATGGTGGCTGAACATACAAGATGGCTACCGGGTTATGCTAAGTCCATACACAAGAAGGCTGTGGGACAGGTCAAATCCAGGCCTGTTGTTACAATCCAGGCTGACGTTAGCTATGAACTCTCTTATTATTGAAATTTAGAAAAGCAGTGTCTTTGGGGAGATTTCTAGCAGCTGATGGGAATCCTTCCTCCATGGACAGGAACAGAGTCAGCCCAGAGTATATTTTGGTGGCCCAAATTTGCAACTTTTTGTTTCCCCTCTTACCCCAACAAGCTAATAAAACAAGTTCTCCATCTTTTCTCCATTCCGTTTCCTCCTTTGTGTGGTAGGGTGGGAGACGTCTTTTGGCCAGACATTGTCCTCCTGAATGCTGCCCATCCTTTGGGGATAGACTCCAAGCATCTAACTGCAATGCAGCTCTTCTTAGAGTCATGCTGCACTCACTGAAATGTGGCACCCAACATGGCCATGTATCTAGTTTATGTTTTAAGCCACCCCTGGCAGAGTATGCACTTGTAGCAAATGTCCAACAGAGTGGACATCTTCCAGGCAGCTGGAAGTCACATTTGACATGGCTGGGGGGTGGCTGGGTTGAAGCTGAGACTGAGCAGAGGTGATTCTCCCTAGAAGCGGAGTGGAGAGAAGGGGTGGATTTTGGAAAGCACAGAAAAGGATTTAGGCTCAGAAAAGGATTTAGGATCATGGTGGATAACCAGCTGAACATGAACTCCCAGTGTGATTCCTTGGCTAAGAAATCAAATGTAATCCTTGGATGTATAACCACTGTATATAGCACAAGTGAGACAATTACTGAAATATTGCATCCAGTTCTGGTGTTCACACTTCAAAAAGGATGTTCTAAAATTGGAAAGGATTCTGAACAGTACTGCAAGAATATTTCGAGGTCTGGAAAACCTGCCTTGCAGAAAGAGGCTTAACAAGCTCAGTCTGTTTAGTTTGATCAAGAGGAGGCTAAGAGGCAACTTCATCACGGCCTAGAAGTACCTACACTGGAAAAAGATTTCTGATAAGAGAAAGCCCTTAAATCTAGCAGACAAAGGCATAACAAGATCCAGTAGCTGAAAGCTGAAGTTAGACAAATTCAGTTGAGAAATAAGGTGCAATTTTTTAACAGTAAGGATAATTAACCATTGGAACAGCTTACCTAGGGGCGTGATGGATTTTCCATCATTTGAAGCCTTTAAATCAAGATTGAATGTCTTCTTAAAAAAATATGCTGTAGCTCAACCAGAAGTTAAGAGTCTGCTGCAGGAATAATTCAGGGAGGGTTTCTGGTCTGGTGTTACGCATGTCAGACTGGATGCTCATAATGACACCTTCTGGCCATTAGGTCTATGAATCTACAAAGGTTTAGGTGGTGGATTGGCCTTGTGCTGGGGCCTGCCCTAGACCTTGGGGGAAACGTAACAAAAGCAATACTCCAGTTTAATATCAGAGATATTCCAGTCATCGTATCTTATTGGAAAAAAGAATAAATCATTGGGATGTTTGAAATATGATGAAAACAGACCAACAAGCAAACAGGAGATCAGCAAATTGTAATTTGGTGCCAAACCCTCCTCCCCTAACACATGAAAAACCCTCCCTGAAGGCAATTATTAATGTATATTATGGTACTAGCTAGAGGACCCAACTCAGGTTCCCATTGTTCTAGGCTTTGTATGTACACATGGTAAGAGACAGTCCCTGGCCCAAAGAACACACAGGCTAAAAGACATAATAGACTTAGGGTGGGAAAAAGATCATTATCCCCATATGACACATGGAGAAATGAGGCACAGAAGGATTAAGTGACTTGCCCAAGGTCACACAAGAATTCCACTCTATACATTACAGGTTCCCATGCTGCCCTCATCATCATAGCATTTGAGCATCTTCCATCAATGCATTAAACAATATGACCAATATCTGTCACATGTGTAGGAAGTCTGGGACACAGATGGGAACTGAACAGAGATCACCTGAGTCCCAGCACAGTGCCTTAACCACAAGGCCATCCTTCCTCCTCCTTTGAGTTTTGCATTGGGGGGGGGGAGGGAGACACACACAAGATTTAGCCCTTAATGAGGCAAAGCATTACAGGCTTTGCCATTACAAAACTCTAGAATTAAGAAAAATTCGAAGTAAAGGTCAATTCTATCATTTAAAAAACCCATCTGGTTAATATAGCAGTTGTGAAAGCTGCTGTAAATTAACCAAAGTGTTATTTTTAAATGGTGGAACTGATTTTACAACTAATGTGGATTTCTCCAGTATCCAGTGTTGTCAATGGCAAAGCCAATTTTCCATCATCAAACTGGGTCCCTGCTGGGTACGCCAAAGGCGTGGGACCAGCGGACCTCCTGCAGGCATGCCACTGAAGGCTGCCTGACTGCCGTGCTTGAGGCGGCAAAAAACATAGAGCCGCCCCTGGATGCTACCTGTATGTTGCCTCACACTGTAAGCAGAGTTTAATTGAATTTGGCTATGCAGACTGCAATGGGACATGAAGCATTTTGTGATCCTTTTGCATAATATTGTTTGAACCAGAGTAAATTGTATTTGTACATAACAATCCCTTCGCAGAGAGGATCTTGAAACTGTTTACGGAGCCATGTATAGGCTGAAGAGAACAGGAAGTTTATATAGTGACCAAGTGATTCAGACAGAAGAGGAAAGTTCCAAATAGAGGACACTGCACAAATGCAAGAGCAACCCCCAGCTGTGAAGAGTCACAAGGAGAAAGCAAATATTGAAGGTGAGAAGGGACATCAGAGCAGACGGAGAGGAAATCAGAGAGTTTGGATGTACTGAGACCATGCAAAATGTAGGGACAGAATCCTGCCCTTAGTTACACTTATGCAACCACACTGAAATCAGAGGGTTACATGAGTCCAAGACCCTAGAAATCAGCAAATCAATATTGAATTGGATTTATAGATGGATCAGCCAGTGGAGATGGTATGTGATGGGGGTGATGTAATCCTGCTTCCTACAGGGAGTAGTGTCTGAAATTCACAAAGCAGGGATCTAACCACAGGGGGAATTACCATAGTCACGATGAGAAAATATAAATGTTGGAGGTGAGGCAAGCACGTCTAGGCACCTCTGCAAAGCTCTGTGGGCGTGTTAGAGATGTCTATCACTACTTCCACCTTCCTCAAGTTGCTGCTTATGCAGGCAGTAAAATTACTGCACAAATCCCAGAGAATAAACTGAGTTAGCACCCCATTAAATACAATGGAATTTCAATGCAAGGAAGGGACGTGCCCAGATTAAACTACCCATGGAGGAACCGGCCCATGGGTAAAATATATCAGCTACACTGACTGATGGCTTTAAAAAAAAGATCTAAAATGCGTGAGAGTGAATTTTACAAAGAAGAATTTCCACAAGGTAAGAAGGGGATGTGTTCTTTAGAAATGTGCTTAAGCAGCACATATATTTTTGCCATGCACATTCTTTCTACAGTGGGGCAAGCGCCCCAGGGAATTTAGCCAGGAATTTCTATGTTATTTACTGTATTTCCTGTTATCAGTAGAATGATTTTCCTATTTCCCACACAGATAAAGATCTTCAGTTTACAGCTTCAGCTTGTTGACCTTGTCAATATTTCAGCCTAGCCTGGAAATTGGTCCCAGAGAGAGGGGCATTGTTCTTTTTTTCTGTTCATTTCATAGAGGAGAAGATAATTTAAAACACATTTATTTCTAATGTTGTGTCTTATTTTTTACACGGCCAAGACTCCCGCAGTTGTGAGCTCCTCCCCACACCCGGCACTCAGATGTTCTCCTTCCAGCAACTTCTCAATAGAAGGCTTAGTTTGTTGTAAAGGATGAGCTTTTCCACAGCTAGTGCTCCTGTACTATTCCACAGCGTAACTCCTGGCTATGAAAGCACTAACAACGTGCGTCCTCACCAGGGCTTGCTTGAGTCATGCTGGAACACCATTCCAGCACCTTTTTGGGGAACCATAACACCGTTCTGGTACTTCCAGTACTTTTGCTTCCCAGAAGTGCATTCCAACATTTCTTTTGTTAGGACTTGTCATAACTAAAAGGGAAGGGTAACAGCCCTCTTGTGTACAATACAATAATCCCTCCTGGCCAGAGACACCAAAATCCTTTTACCTGTAAAGGGTTAAAAAGCTCAAGTAACCTGGCTGACACCTGACCCAAAGGACCAATAAGGGGACAAAATACTTCCAAATCTTGGTGGGGAGAAGGCTTTTGTTTGTGTTCTTTGTTTTGGGGGTTGTTTGCTCTTGGGACTAAGAGGGACCAGACATAAATCTATGCTCTCCAAATCTTTCTGAACAAGTCTCTCATATTTCAAACTTGTAAGTAATAGCCAGGCAAGGCGTGTTAATTTTATCTTTGTTTTCTCAACTTGTAAATGTTCCTTTTGCTAGAGTGTTTATCTCTGTTTGCTGTAACTTTGAACCTAAGGCTAGAGGGGGTTCCTCTGGGCTCCTTGAATTTGATTACCCTGTAAAGTTATTTTCCATCCTGATTTTAGAGATGGTTTTTACCTTTTCTTTAATTAAAAGCCTTCTTTTTAAGAACCTGATTGATTTTTCCTTGTTTTAAGATCCAAGGGGTTGGATCTGGACTCACCAGGAACTGGTGGGGGAAAGGAGGAGGGATGGTTAAATTCTCCTTGTGTTAAGATCCAAGGGTTTGGATCGGTGTTCACCAGAAAATTGGTGAAGAAGTCTCTCAAGGCTACCCAGGGAAGGGAATTAACACATTGGGAGTGGTGGCAGCAAAAGCAGATCTAAGCTGGTAGAGAAGCTTAGAGATTTTTCATGCAGGTCCCTACATCTGTCCCTAAAGTTCAGAGTGGGGAAGGAACCTTGACAGGACTGGAACACTGAACCTCGCAGCAGATACTCCTACATTATTTCCCTTTCCAGTAGCTGTGATCTCTCAGCACAACCTCTGGGTTGCCAACTCTCACAATTTTACTGCGAGTCTCATTACATTTGGAGTTCTAAGCTTTTGGAGTCCTGTGAGGACATGACATTAGCTTCTTTAGTTTTAAAAGTACGTTTCTAGCTCTCCTGGTTGCATAGAAAACTTTGAAAACCATTAACGCTAAAGGCTCCAAATCCAGAAGGCAAATAAAAAGACCCCTTAATTTATTATCTTTTAAAAAATGTCATGATATTTTAAGCCAATCTCTTACCGCTTTTGGGCTTGACTCATATTTTTTGAATGCCTGGGACTGGCTATCCTGAAAAGAAGTTCTTGCTTGGACAGGCTGCTCATGCTTTCTCTTTCTCTCTCTCTAGCTGTGGTAGTGCAGGAAACTTTGTATGGGCCCTCTGACATGTGCTCTTACTCTCTGTATGGCAGTGCAGTAAATTTTGTATATAGAGCACAGGACTATACTGCAGTCCAGATGTTGCATGGCTTCTATTAGAGAGATCTATGCATCCACAACTCCTAATGGTTTTCTTTTGTTTATCACAGCCCTGATAGTAAAGGAGCTAGAGAGGGCCAAAACCTGTGACCTTCCATCCTGCTGGCTGTTGGCATGTTATATATTATACCTGAGCCAAGAAAATTTGCCCCAGTTTTTAGCCAACTGGAAATATCACACCCACCCCTTTCAGGCAAGATGACGACTTCACAAGGACATTTAGGCATTCAGGTTCACTTGTGGTGCTGGAATTTCCCTGTAATACAGAAACGTCTGTCCTTCTCCTAGCATCTTGAAGCAGAGTAGGAAGAGGAAAACACACCAGCTGATCCTCAAATAGAACTACTGTCTATCTAGAACAAAAGCAGGGGTTTGACTTATGTTTTCGGTGCACACAAGCTCACAGCCTTGATTTAGGGCAGGGGTTGGCAACCTTTCAGAAGTGGTGTGCCGAGTCTTCATTGATTCACTCTAATTTAAGATTTTGCGTGCCAGTAATACATTTTAATGTTTTTAGAAGATCTCTTTCTATAAGTCTATAATATATAACTAAACTATTGTTGTATGTAAGGTAAATAAGGTTTTAAAAATGTTTAAGAAGCTTCATTTAAAGTTAAATTAAAATGCAGAGCCCCCCGGACCGGTGGCCAGGACCCGGGCAGTGTGAGTGCCACTGAAAATCAGCTCATGTGCCGCCTTTGGCACGCGTGCCATAGGTTGCCTACCCCTGATTTAGGGTATATCTACACTCCGAAATTAGGTCGAATTTATAGAAGTCGTTTTTTTAGAAATCGTTTTTATACAGTTGATTGTGCGTGTCCCCACACAAAATGCTCTAAGTGCATTAAGTCGGCGGACTGCGTGCACAGTACTGGGGCTAGCATCGACTTCCGGAGCGTTGCACTGTGGGTAGCTATCCCACAGTTCCTGCAGTCTCCGCCATGCATTGGAATTCTGGGTTGAGATCCCAAAGCCTGATGGGGCAAAAACATTGTTGCAGGTGATTCTGGGTACATGTCATCAGCCCCCCCCCCCCCCAAT